>NW_006920415.1:6374-37201 GCF_000344685.1 Gloeophyllum trabeum ATCC 11539 | reverse complement strand
TGCCGGCTGTAGGTACTTGAGGCGGGGCGGCGGTAGAGTTTACCTTCGCGCTTCCGGTCAAAGGCGGTGTGTTAGCGGCGGCGGCCACGTTGCCATCTTCGCCAGACTGAGGCTGCGACCGGTCCACACGGGCCCTGTTTGATACTTAGCAAGGCATACTTTGTGCGACGCAAGAGAAGACAAACCTGCCCATACGCCAACGCGGCGGGAGCAACGACTGCGGCTCCAAGACATCTTCAGACTCTCCCTGGCCTGTCGAATCACTCTCTGAACCTCCAACCAGGGCTCCTGACACTACTTCAGCTGGAGTGACAGACACCTGAAGGCTGGCACCATCCGCTGTCGAACCAGATTCTACCCCATCCACCAGAATCCCCAAGGAGACTGCACTATCGTCCGTGGAGACATCCTTGGGATTGTTCTCGCCCTCAGTGTGGTGATTGACGATGTCATGCTCTTGCCCGTCGGAAACATCGTCTGTGGACCACGGGGAGCCACTAGCCTGTGGAGCGGCAGTGGAGACAGAGGGCGTGGTCGATGAGGAGGATAATTTCGCGTCGTTGGCGTGAAGCGCTTGAGGTAAGGCTCTGGCAGAGTTTGCCTTGGCGACTTTATGCAACGGGGAAATATGGGCAGTACCCTTTGTCCCCTCTGCCTTCTCCGCGGGGCCGCTGCTTTGTTACTTAGCAAGGCAAGTATTTTTACGAAGCGAGACGACAAACCTGCCCATCCGCCAGCGAGGTGGACGCAGCGACTCTGAATCTTCGATTTCTTCCGCCTCTGATCGCTCATCGGAGGTATAGCTGTATAGAAGAAGGTCGATAGAGAGACTTCGCGAAACCCAACAGGACGCACTGTTCGTTATCCGAGCTGGAAGGGTTATCATCATCGATGGTCATCAACGCATACTTTTTCGCTCGCAGGAGTTTGAACGGATGTATACAACTTTCGGGCATTCTGAGACAGGAGGAGATTACGAGTGAGACGTGCCACGGGCGGCCTCTGGCAGAGTGGAGAAGAGAAAGAATGGGGAGACGATGTGGCAGGAGTCAGCGCGAACTTGAACCCCCCGTGCAGATTATCACATGATCGCGTCCTGCGCCTTTGTTCTTTATGGACGCGCTTGGACCACGCCACCGCGCGCGACGCGACCTCTCTGATCCCGAAGCCGTTATCCCACCCTTCTAGAGGGACGTCTCAGCTATCTGCGCACCTCTGGCCATTGAAGACATCGATCAGTTGTTGCGGCATTGAATATTCTGCATCTCGCTGCAAAGGCCACGTTTTCGGTGGTTCGTGGACCGTTCCCACCAGGGCACCAAGAATGAAGATCGAGCCTTTGATTCTGAGCCCGGCCATCCGAGGACAAAGACACCCGACACGAAGCATTTGATCGTCCGGCGGCGTCCTGCATCGTCGGCGAGTTGCTGTTCACGACGTCGGGCTTTACGCGCCTGCTGTGACTTTCATGTCTTCGAACCCTTCGTTCGCTTGGGAACCTCGGTAAAACGGCGGTTGGTGCCCCTGCCTCCGGATACGACAGTGGGGTGAGCGGCGCGATTCGAATATTAGGTCTCCGTCGAAACGAAAAAATCGAGCTCCTTGTTCTAATTACTTGTGGTCTATTCACATGGCCGTGGATCCGCAAGATATTTGGCCTCCCGCGCACGCACCGTTCGCTTGTCAAAAATCAAGGACATTGAGTAGCATACGCTCGGTCACCCGCAATGTGTCCCGGGTCGCAAATCGTGCAGGTCTTCTGATCATGTTATTCGTGACCTGAGGCACTGCACAATTTCTAATCGGGGACAGCAAAGGAGTATCCAAGCGAATACTGAGAATGGCATTGGACCAGCGGCCCGAGTCGTATGCAGAAGTCAAGGTGCGACGGAGCCAACAGGGGGTGAGTTCAGAGTCATCTGGCGAGCGATAATCGAAGATAATATTGAAGAGACCCTCATCATTCCGTTACGAACGCCAGAAAATTGCGAGACTAAGTAATCATAGACGTAGCTTGCCAAACCAGTTGCACATAGCCGCGAAGTAGAAGGTACGGAAGACTGGCATCCGCCACCGGCAACAGGGTACGCCAAGACGCAGAAGGAGAGCCTGTTACGTGCGCAAGACAAGAAATAGTAACGTAGCTTGATGATAAATCTGAGACCCCGGTAGGCATTTCGTTCTGATGCAGAGACACTAGTTTGCTGATTCCTGCGGCGACCCGACAGACCCTTGACGCGTAAGCTTGACACCTGTTCCCCGAGCGTCCAGAAGGTAATGAAAAGCCAGCTGAAATGCTAGAAGTGTCGCTGTCCCTGTTGTCCTGGACGCTGTTCGACCACATGCGAACGCGGAGATGACTCGTGTGGCCGCCACTGGACGCAAGGTTCAAGAATATGGATTCCAGCCTCTACTTACCCTCTCAGCAGATGCATTTGCTCCCGAAGGCCACCCTCGCGATGGGATTTCCAGCGAGATGCGGGACCGCTCGAGCTGTCGGTGCGCATTCCTCAGGAGAGACCAGTATCCGTGTCCTCCGTGCTCTGCCCGTGCTTGCACCTGATATACCGAGCAACATACAGTGGCCGGTTCATATGGCGTCTCTGAAGAGAAACGACTCCTGTGCGGGATCCTGAGCCTCGTCGATGCTCAGACAAATTCAGGTGAGACAAGCGTCGACCTGGGATAATTAGGCGCCCATTGGACGGCTAATAATAACTTCGGGTCGTAACAGCTCGGCTGCTTCCGACGTTCGTCTCGTCTCTCGCTCTCCTTCAAGGATATGCGTTCTACCACTGTCCGTCGCTTTCCGAACTGGAGTCGCTGGTATACGAGTTATTCTATTGCTCACGGTGTTCGGCCAGGCTGCTTGTTCAAAGCCTGCCCCTCTTGACGCCACCTCGTCGACCCTGCCTGCGTGTGCAGCGTTGACCATTCTCTGCAAGCCTCACTTGCTGGACCTACGTCGCCACTGAACGAGATTCTCCCACAATGAGTTTTAGGAGACTCTGATTACTATGAAGCGTGGCGCAAGTAAGTTCTGAGTGGCGGCCAATCAGGCGTAGGCGGCCAAAGCGCATCGAAGCAGAAAACGCCACCCAGCGCTTTGACCTGCTTCGGCTTTGCTATAAAGATGGCGAGGGGGCACTTGTATGGCAAATCTCTCTCTGAATACCTACCCTTCGGCATCATTGCGCCCGTGGCGCTAACATATCGCCGTCCGCAATACCTCCATCTCTTACGTCTCCCCCGTTGACCATGTCTCTCCGCACTGTGAAGTATGACTATGGCGTTCACCCCGGAAAGGGCTCATGGACCATCAGTGAGAACCCAGGACAAGACCCGGACGGGTGGTGGACGTTCTGGCATCTCGAGAGGGCTCCGAGTTCGAAGCAGCCCATTCCGTACCCGATGGAGCCGGTCATGGAATGGATGAGAAAGACGGAGGTACGTTCCTATCGCTACACATAGGAGCCACGATACTCACGTTATCCAGGTCCAAACACTTCCGAACCGCCGAAGGATCGAGATGCTCCAGCCCGACTGGCAGTGGGGCAAGCGCCGACTCGTCATGCTCTCCATCCACAACCTGCACCACCAGATGCGCCTGAACCCGCAGACGCTGCAGCTGGCGTGCGCGCTGATCGACCGCCTCCTATCCCTCAAACGCACCAGCCCCGAGGACTTTCCCGTGCTCGCCGTCGCCGCGCTCTTCGCCGCGGCCAACCGCCTCGAGGAGGTGGACAGCCCGGCGCGGTTCTGTGAGTTTTGTCCGAACTTCAAGCCGGAAGAGGTGGAGCGCTGGCGGTTCAGACTCGTGGAGGCGCTCGGCGATACGCTCTCTGTCCGGTGCCCCGATGACTGGCTGCAGTATTACCAGGAACGCGGCGGTAAGTGGACCGAGAAGGAAATCGCCATCTCGAGGTTCCTGGTGAAGATGGCCTATCTGTACGAAGACTTCATCGGTGTCCTCCCGTCGACGATGTTCTGGGCCACGCGGTATGTCGCCGCCTGCATCTTGTCGCCCGATCGAGTATTGCATTCGCTCCCGAAAGAACATCCTGTCACCGTGGCTGCACTTCGTCTGGATGCGTTGCTGGCTAGGGACGTCAAGATCGATGGGCTGTCGCTGGCGGATGAGAAGTACTCGCCGGCGTCTGTGCAAGTGTTCGAGTTGGTTACGGGCTACTACGAGTCGGGTAAGCGACTGAGCTTGTTACGGTTCCCTGGGGAGTGATGCCGCGGTCGTATGTATACGCCGACGCGATCTGCTGTATCTGCTACCGTTTTCATGTATACATTGCTCTCTATTGCACTATGCCATCTACATGCGATGTTTTTCACTCTACAGCTCTGTCTAATAGTAATGCACATGTAAACCTCAAATTCGGACGCCTGGATTTTGTTGGGAAGGATGCGATCTGAACTCGAGTGAGTTGGTTAGGGTTACCGTCGGCACAACGCCCACGGCACAGTGGCGTCTTGGCAGTATCAGGTGCTTCATTTACGTCGCACAACCTGTGCGCCCGCCTTTCTCCCTTTTCTTCCTCCCGTTCGTCGTCGTCCCTGCCCGCTCTCTCCACCTCACCACCGTCTATCGCACAGAAATGTTCGCATTTCTCGCACTCGCCGTCGCCCCTCTCGTCGCCGCCCTCCCGTCCCGTCTCGACACACGTCAGTCCGACGGACCCTGGTGCAAAGGCCTCGGCGGCGGCGCGTACGACGTAGCGTACAACTTCACGCTCATCGCCAAGAACGCGACGTCGAACGACAACGGGGTGCAGATCGTGCTGAACCCGCAGACGGACAGGAGCGGCGCGACGGTGTACGGGCTCGCCGTGAGTGTCCTTTGCTCTCCTGCCTAGCACTTTTCTGAGCTCTCCTTCTCACTTTGCGCGTGCGCCATATACAGACATACACCACCCAGCCCGGCACGCTCGCCCAGTTCCCGAACTTCTCCCTCTTCCACGGCGGGCTGACCGCGAACGAGCCAAGCAACGCCAAGTGCCAGCCCGTCTCGCCCGGCGCCGCCGAGGGCAGCGCCGTCAGCTTCCTGGACACGTGCACCGACCTCGCGACCGCCGCGCCCGTGTTCTGCGCCGTGGTGCGTTTGGCACTTACTCTTCATTCATGCATTCAATTTCGGTGCTGATCTTTTTCGTGGTTCGCGGATGCAGGCTAGCACGAGCGCGGCCCAGGGAAGCCTCCCCACCCTCGCGCTCAACACCCACACGGACCGCTTCTTGATTTGCCGCCAGGCGGGCGGGACCGCGGACGTCGTGGTGTATGACGCGAGCGCCGACGCGACGGCGTACGAATACGACACATGCTATGCGGTGACGCTGCACGTCGATGAGACGGCTTGAGTGTCGTCCTATGGTCGTTGAAACCGAGATCGAGGACACGGTACGGGCTGGATGAAGATTTCTCGGATTACTCGCGACGAACGGACTTCGCTTTTTGCTATCCCATACCCTTTGTTTTGAGGATTACTCACCCCACATTCGTTTGGTTCTTGGACATAATCGGACTTGCGTACTTAGGATAGTCGCGGAGCTAATGCATGCACTAATTAATTGTCATTATCTTTCGTCGTTGGCTTCGAGTATTCTTGGATGGGAGGTACGTGCGGATGCTGATATTGGAAAGCAGAGGAGCTGTATATGACGGTACGGTTAATTGCGCATGCGATGGAGTGTGCTGGGCTGATCCCTTATAGACCTAGGGACAAGATCGAACAACTCGACAGATAGGGTGATATGGTATGGATAGGTGAGCGTGGCAGATGCTCAACGAGCCAACGGGTGGACTCGCCGAATCCATCGTCACGGAAGGGGTCAAGAAAGCAGGCATGGTGCAGGCCTCCTCGGCCGGATATGGCTGCATATTTTCCGGAACGCGAGGCACACGATACAAGGCAGGTTATCATATCCTGCGAGAGTGAGCTGGACGAGGTTTGGACGAGGTATCAGATGCTGATTCTTCGCGGCGGTGCGGTGAAGAAAGGAAACGATGCCACAACACAGGACAAGACAGGAGGGAAAGCAAGTGCGCGAACTGTGGAGTGCTCGGCCAGTAAGTGAAATCGGCGTTAGAGAATTAGCATGCATGGTCGAGTAACTCGTCGAATCGCTCACACTTCCGAACCAGCAGTGTACCGTTCCGCCGGCACGCCGCCGAATAGGCGGTGCATCCCCCGAGGCACAGTTGCGAGTTTCTTGGACGTGACTTTGCGGTGAGGTTTTCGTTGTGGAAGCACTAGACGAGAGATGCGATGCACACCCTAGGTGGAAGGACCATCACCCTTACTGACGCGGGTGTCGGACAGCAAGGATTATGATGCAGGACTTCGGGTATCGCCAAGGTGAGCCGTATATGTCCCGTCGTCTGTAACAGACGATGCTCGAGGTTGAGTTAGTTCATGACAGAGGGCAGAGGGCAGAGACGCGACATGACATTGGGGACAAGATACAATAACCAAGGTACAGTAACAGAACGACAGATAGACGAAGATAGTAGGGAACGAGGAGCTGAGAATTCGGTGTGTTCAATGGGTGGGATGCGCCTGGAATACGTCAGTGCCCTCTCACTCGGCGCGATCTTCGCTAATGGACTCACAATCCTAGTCTTCGTTGCGCTGGTGAGCTGTGCTTCCCGTCAGATAAGTGGTATACTTGTCGGGAAGCGGCCAACTAACCTATCGCTCACAATGGGCTAAAACGCGACTCCCACCGTGGACGTAAAGTCCAACAAATTGACCTTCGGCCTCACCGCCCTGCCCGCCTCATAATCCGCCTCAGTCGGGACAGCCTCATACTCTTCCTCGCTGCTCGGGAGCGGGGGCAGCCACTCCCGCCCCGCGCCGTAGAACTCGTCGATTCGCCACAGCACCTTCCACGACACCGCGGGGCTCTCCACGCAGACCGTGCGCACGAGGCTCGCGCGCTCGTTCTGGACCATGCGGTCCAGCGCGGCCATGGCGAGCACGCTCGGCTCATCCCAGAACGGCCCGCGCCCGCGCCCGCAGAGGTGCCGCGCGAGGAGGAGCGAGCCGTAGCCCAGGTCGAGGGGGGAGAGGCGCCCGAGCGCGGCGGCGTAGTGCGCGGACTGGCTGGTGCGGTACAAGGCGTAGGCGACGGCGAGGACGCGTGTGTCGGGTGGGGGCGTGCCGTACTTGCGCTCGAGGCGCGTGAACGGCGAGAAGAGCTGTGCGCCGTCGTCGTCGCAGTCGTCTAGGACGAAGACGGTGCCGTCGGGTTCAGCGGCAATCGCGTCGAGGAGGTCTTGCATGATTGCTGGTCTGTGGTGGTCTGTGGTGGTGGATGCAGTGCGGAGGAGGAGGGAGGCGGTGGTGGTGGTGGGTGTGGCGAAAGCTGCGTCTCCCACGGTCGGCTCGTGAACGCGTCTTTTGTGGACCCGCAATGTCACATGACCGCGCATCTCGCTAGCCACGGGATGCGCGTGGACGCCAGTCTCTCCTCCAAGGTATATTGTCTCACAGATGCATGCAACATCTACCCAGCACAAGTCTCGCTCTATGCTTTACGCTAGAGCTCTTATGCGTTTCCACCTGGCAAGATGCCCAGCAATCAACAACATAGACTGGTTTTCCTAGGGCGGGTCAAATGCGTGGGCATTCTTGTTGTCCTTTTCCATTACTCAGTTCTCCGTTTCTGATGCCGCGTTTTTTCGACAGGGAAAGAGGGGCACCACATGCAGACCGCTCGAGTGTGTCGGAAGTTGGTCTCAGCAGATGGATCCCGTTAATTCGCTCTCGACAGATTACGGGATCGCGAATGGCGGTGTGCCGAAGTTGATTACCATGCGCTTGTTTGTCTTAGGAGGTAAAAAAATCAAAATACAGTCTCAATGAGCCGTGCGTATCTATGCTTCTGTGATGGACTAGGCGCTCAAAGGAGATCCAGCAGCGCGAAATGCGATCTTGGGATAAGGATCAGACGACGCACAGCGAAGGTATGTCGAATAGAGGAGTGGCACTGAGTAGATGTTCGGTGCGCATGACCACTAAGCGCACAGTATATGAACCCTTCGTCAGGTAATGGCTAGTAAGTGTGGCTTACTCCTGGACCGCATAGGTGTGTGCCGTGCCACTTCGTGAGATGTCGGTCCGGCGACTAATGTCGCTGTATAAGCGGCATCTGCCAGTACGTACAACTGACTGTCTTTCATTCAAAACAGAAGAGGAGTGGGAAGACATGATACACTCTTCCTCGACCGTGCATACAAATAATGGCTGCGATAATAGCTTCACGGCTAACTCTAAGGATAGATACATTCATGGAAGGCGGAGAAGTAAAGGTACATGGAAAAGAAAAGGAACAGGTATTGTGAATAAACATTGACATACTCCATCTGTGTGGCATAGGCCTGAAACGCATCGGTGCCGTGTCGTCTTAGAATTGATGGGTTCGTGGTCAGTCCGCTCTCAATCCTGCGCACGTGGAGTGCCATTCGTCTCCGACGTTGATGACCGCGTCTCCGTATTGCTCACGACAAGCTGAACATAGCCCCCACCGTGGACTGAAAGTCTAGCAGATTCACCTGGGGCCTCTTCTCCCTGCCCGCCTCATAGTCCGCCTCAGTCGGGACGGCCTCGTACTCTTCCTCAGTGCTCGGGACGGGGGGAAATAAATCTCTGCATGAGCCATAAAACTCGTCGATTCGCCATAAATGCTTCCAGGACACCTCCGGGTCCTCCGAGCAAACTGTCGTTACCAAATTCCTATGCTCGTTCTGTACAAGAAGGTCCATCGCTCCCATTGCTTGCAAACTTTCTTCATCGAAGAACGGCCCACGTCCACGTCCACAGAGGTGGCGCGCGAGCATCAATGAGCCATACGCGATAGAGAATGAACTGTACGGCGCGAGCACGGTGCAGTAGCTCGCGCACGTCGCCACGCAGTAAAGAGAGAAGGCGATCGCAATTACGCGTTTGTCGTTGGACGGATCGCCGTACTTGGCCTCAAGACGCGTGAAGGGCGCGAAGGTTTCTTCCAGGTTGAACCCGGCGCCTTCGGGCTCGAGGCTGATCGCGTCGATGAGGTCTTGCATGATCGGATGTTTTCCTTGTAGTTTGTTAGCTTCTTTCGAATAGACGAGACGCAGAGCGTATTATGGGGTTCGAGGAAGGAAATGCTGGGTAGCGGGATGTGGCAAAGGTTGTGTGCCCCACGGTGGACGCGCCTACGCGCGGCGCCACTGGGTCACATGATCATGCCTCTGCAGCATCCGACAGTGGCATCTGCCGCATCACAGCTCGACGCACGACTGGAGTGCAGAAGAGATTCGCGGTATAGTTCTGTAGTAGACTGAACGGAATTTGTGAGACGTAGACGGAGCAACGGCCAGACGTACATTTCTGATCCACGTCTTCAAACCTTGAAGGCTCGAGTCGCTGCTGAAGATACAGGGTAAGGCTTCCGCTAAGATCATGAAGGAGTGCCTAACATGCACTCGGCACGGCACTCCACTGTGTACTTCCAGTGAGCATTGAAGCGGAAACATCGAAGAGCGCCTAAGATTGGTTGCAGCCCAGCTGGAAAGATGCGGAGTTACAATTCCGCCGCTTCGCCAACGGGCGCCTATTCCAAGTGCCTACTGAAAACCGACATGGAGTTGCTCAGAGTTCGCTCAACAGGCTCGCTGTTAGCTTCCGTCGTAGTCAGGTTACAGGGAGAACATGACACCCAGTACCATAGTACTCCGTCATTCGTTGCTTTGCAGCCAGCACAACCTGGCCGGTATGCCCACTACCGGATAGAGCGAACGAACAACGTTCCTTCCAAGAAGGTCCGATACTGACCATTGGGCAGGCTCTTGTGTGAGTGTCCAGCTCGTGTGCAAGGCTGGAACATCACTCACCACACGAGGTCGAGAGTGGTTGGTCTTGTGAACTCATGCGTCTTCCCGGTCCAGTACTGCATCCCTAGTGCTCTCGACAACTACTGCTCGTCCTTCATGTCGATGGCTCTGGTAAAAATCGGAGGGGTCTTCAGCGTCAAGCATCCGCAAGTCGCGTCTGGGATCTGAATACGCACTGGCGATTCGGAGCTGTTGGTTGAATGAAAAGCCGCTGGTGAATGAGGTGCGTAGACTCCACGCCTGCATGTAGCGTTTTGGTCCCGTATGTGAGCTGGCCGGGTTTCTCCCAAGTCCAGATCATGACAAAATGGCGTACCTATATACTCATCGATGATACTGTCTATCTCCCGGGGGCACTCAACCATTTCGCAACAAATTCGCTCCATCGGTGTGTAGTCGAAGGGATGCGCACAGTATGACTCCGTCGTACTGGAGCTGGTGCCCCCGGTGGTCGTCTTGGCCAGGAAGGACTTTAGCTGAAAGACGCGTAAGTACGGAACATTGCTCCCCGTTCATTCCTCACGCAGGTTCTCCTGGTAGCGTACCGTCCTCATCACCTTCTCAATCTATCGCTTAGATTCGCCCTCGGACGCTTCTTGTTGCGAATCATGGAGGCCCTCATACGATTAATTGCTATCGTGTGGGGCTCTCCGCGCTTTCAACCAGGGGAGAATCTATGAGCGCGTCAAGGTCAATGTCGACTCGTCCACAAGTCCTCGGAAGGTGGGTGTCTGTGACCAATAGACTGTTCAATAATATTCTCGGACATTAGTCACGGTAGTGAAACATGAAGTTCATGCCACGCACTCGACAAACGTGGAAAATAGGTCCAGAGAACATGCCGCTCGCTATGACCTTTTCCCAGACGCGACAAAGGTTCCAGTTGGGGACACGGTCCCTCCCTGCCGGCTGTAGTCACGGTTGAGTAGATAGCTGATAGCTCTTTGTTGAGGTTGGACAATAGAGGAGGAGACTGAAGCGGACGCGCGAAGGCCGGATCTTTGAACAGGGAGTCGACGATCTGCAGTATCCGCCTGAAGAATGAAAGGTGCGTGCCCCATAGAGCGTATTTGGGCTTTCATGATTGACACGAGGGCTATAACGGCGACGAAGAATCAATCTCATGGCCTTCTTTCGTGAAACCCACGGGGACGCCATCCACAGAACCGCCGCAAGCGAGAGCTCCGTAGAGAGAAGCAGTGTATCAGATGTGGCAGCATGGCTCGATTTCTCCGCCGGCAGAAGGTGGATAGCGACCTTAGGGGGATCTGTGGAAGGAAAGATACTGACGAAGAGTGCTAAGGCGCGTGAAGCGTGGTTTCGCGGGCAAGCGCGTTCACAAAGGGAGGACGTGATCATGTGATGGGAAACTCGCCGCGTTCATTGCGCTGCTTGCCACACTTCTCTCTGTGCTTTCTCCTCACCACTCTGCCGCAGACCGCCCTGGCCATATTAGTCTGATATCCATCTCCTGTCTCACAATGGTCAATCGTGATGTATTGGACAAGGCCCGCGAATCGGAAGCTACTGCCTACGTGGGAGAGGCTGCATCGGCCAGATTAAAAGAGGGGTACTTTTCACCTCAGTATCCGGTCCCACCTCCTCGATTGAGGAAGATAGAGTCCGTTTCGTCTCCAGTGGCTGTAAAATTTCTGTTTTGAACTCGCCCTCCGTTTAGAGCCCGAGTTCGAAAGTCTTCGGGGGTAGAGTCAAGCAATTCGGTCCTTCCGCCACGTTGGAGAAAGCCGCAGTTTGTATCTCGCACTTCTAGATTTTTATGTGATGTGAATGTTTGCCCAGTGCCCATCCGCTGCCGCCGCCATTGCAGTCTCAGCCTCAGGAAGAAAAGACTTCCACCACCGATCCTTCTTCGCTGCCTTCCGTCCCTGCCCCTGACTCCAACCCGGGAGGCCCTCCAACAGTCGAATCAGTCCATGCTGACGCCCTGTGCCCAACATCTATCGCGCCCCCGGACCTTCTTGAAACACCACCTGCACCACGTGAAGGTCCTGCCACTGCCTCGGACGGAGCTCATTCCAGCTGGCCGGAGGGTCAATTGGTTGTGCCATCGATGCTTCCTCCACGCTGGAGGGAAAGACCGTACGTCTTATTTCCCACATTTTATAAGGTCTTTGTGATTGAAGTGTCACGTAGCCGGCGAGGACAGCCATCTGCAGTGACGCATGCCACCGACGAGTTTCTTTTGGCAGCATCTAAAAAACCGAATTCCAGCGTTGGCACTCTGCAAGCCGGCGTCTCATATGATGCCAAAGACGAGATTTCCTCGTCCACAGCGAACTCGAAGAATGATGCGCCCACTGCCACTGGTAGTTCGCAATTCAATGGTTCCACGACATCCGTAGATGGGTCTTCTGATAGGAGAGAGCCTGAGGAGAGCGGCGTTCCCGTGAATTGTGGTGTTGCTTTACCTTCCGTAACTCGGGCTAATGCGATGGGTCACTCGGCCCCGACAAATGAAAAAGCTAAGGTATGGTCTTTTCCATACTGTAATACTACGATTGCTCATGTCGACATTGCACAGGAGCCGGAAAGGCGTAGTATCAGGAGCCGACGGCCGTCCATGAAGAAAAGGGAGGCCCTACAGTACGAAGCCGCACGGCGAGCTCCTGCACCAAACACGTACGCTCCTCCATATAGACTTTAGTCGCATATCCATGCTCACACGCATGCAGTAAGGGTATGCTTAGGAAAGCAAAGGCAAAGAGGGAGGAGCATGCAGATTCTGCATCTACCCACAGTTCGTCCATGGCAGAGACTCCTGCGGGCAGCAACATTCAACCGTTGCCCCAAGCGAGGAACGCGCCTAGTTCAGACGGCAGCGCGGCGAAGACGCTGACGACCCATACCAATGACGTGGCTGGTCCGTCTAGCGAGAAGAGAAAGAACAAGAAGCGGTAATTTCAAGATATCCTCGCGACTGATACCTTGTATCATAGCTCTCTGGGCTCCTGATGCGGTTCGCTGACACTAAGTATATCTCTTTCTTGAATGCAACGTACCTGGCTATTTAATGAAGTATCGAAATATTCTGTTTCGTTGTGACCCGTATTGGCTCGATATCAATTGTATTTTTCTACTCGGCAGTGTTCTAGATTTAACCGTAGTAAGGAAATTCTTCCTTTCCACATATGGGGAGGGAAGTTTAGGGAGGGAACAGCGCAGTGCCGGTCTTTCGCACGTCGAGCGAGTTGGTGCCAACTGTAGGCTTCGCGTTATCATCAGGTGCGGAGACATTACTGTATCGAACCCAGACTGCCCTGAGAAACTGATCCTCATCTCCTAGTCAGCCCTGCGAAGCAGCTGAACCACTCGGCCCGTTCGATCAAGGATACGCGCGTCCCGACGGACAGGATTTCCAGGTCAAGAGAAGGTACGGTGTCGAGAGACATGCTTATGACGTGCTTGCACTCGCCGTGGTACTTGCTCTCGCTGCGCTCTTCTATTGACACGGATATAAATGACGGTCGGGCGCTCGACGTCTATTTGCTGACGGGCGCCTCGAAGTATGAGTGGTACTTCTGGCGTCTCTTTTTGAGGGATAATGATCTCCCAAAGCCCGCAGAGCCCATATGCGATCTCAAGAGCGACCAAAGAGGCTCTGAGACGTCTCGCAGAGGAGGCGCTTCGTATTTCTTGTTGTCGTCAAAGAAGGCAGATGTCGGTAAAGGTTAAGAGGATGTTCGCAACGGCTGAGAGTTCGCCAGTATAAAGTAGAGAAATATGGCTGCCTGAGACACATAAATTCGGGGTGATTGTTGTACATATGCAATACTTTCGATCTCTACAATGACAATCAAGCAGTCCCGGGACATCGCTTATACGGATTATATGAATGGCGGAACAAGACTGAAACAATCGGTTTAATCATCGTAGTCCCAATCCGTGTCGGTGTATCCACTGCGAGCGTCCTCCTCAGATGACTTTTCCTCGTCTTCAAGAGGGCGAGTGGATTGTGTCACTTCCACATCATTACACTCCGCTATATCAGGCATGCCCCAGGGATCCCGCAGCTCGACTCGGCGCACTGTTGCCTCCAACGCGTGCACGCGCATTTGCGGCGACCGCTCTGCGCTTTCCATAGTCAATCCTTCAAGGATACTCCCGCAGCGCCTGCCGGAGTATAGGACGGCCCATAGGCTCGCGGCAAATGTACCCCTGTAGGGGGTAGAGGAGCCTTCGAGTTCGTTGACAATCAGGAATTGCAGGGCGGGGAAGAGGATGGTGTTTTCGGAGTCGGCAGTGGGGGAGCTGGTGTGGGCGTGGTGGATTTGGTTATTCTCGGATGCGAGTCCAACCGTCCTACTGTGTTTGACCCAGAGCGCTTCGAGCACATGCTCGTCGGCCCCGGCGGCCAGACGAAGGCTACTCACGCTCGTCAACCGGCCAAACATCTCCCTCCACTGGACCGCGGACAGGCTGATTCTGAATACTAGTTGCTCCGGACGGAGGGTGGATATTGTTTCGAAGAAGATGGCGAGCACTTCCGCACGCTGCTCCTCGTGCGCCCTCTCGCATTGCGCTTCTAGCGACAGGCATATCACGGGAAGACGCGTGCTCGCTGTCGAGATGGACGTCGTGGCCTCTATGTGGTCGACGTAGTCATTTTTTCTTTTTGTGATGGACAGTGTTGTAATGTTTTCCAACCTGAGCTATGTGTTTTGGGAAGGTGATCCGGCGAAGTGGGGGCCGCTGAGGAGTATGTCAACAAATTCAGTAAGTGCAGAGAGGAGAAAGAGGAGGCGGAGTGGGATGCGTGGATGAACGAGTCAGTGCCCAGCCCCTGGGTCCTCGATACTGGGTCAGAAAAGGATGACGAAGGTGAGGAGTGGATGCATATCGCTGATGTGCACTAGGGCAGTTTCGTTGGGAAATTTGCATCGACATAGTACTAGTTCTGCTTGAGCTTCACAGTCATTGCTAAGGAAAAGAGTGTTCATTTTTGCATCCAACAGTTCGGCACACTCAGTAAAGCTGTCACGGTGAACGCATTCCATAGGAAAAGCGCACTACGCTCGAGAAGGTCTTTCCGCCTGTCAATGTCCTACTTGTTCTATGGGGACTAGTTTTGCAAAGCGCTACAGAGTGTTCAGGACATTGACTGGGACGACATGGCTTGGTCATTGCTTGTGTCTTCGGCGTTCAAGTTTCCACCCGATCGTGTAGCTGGTCCCACCTGCTTATGACTAGTAGTAGGGTTAGGGTTCTCCACGTTGCACCACTAGACAGGCTCTCGCGGTCCGAGTAGCCCTTGAAGTGACGGAGGATGTCTGCCGATGACTGCAGTGCAAGATTCGCCCTGCCTGCTTCGGCTTTCAAGTGCTGCAGATTCGGCAGCTGCGATGGGGCGGGCAAATAGCTCTTGCACATCGTTGTGGAGTGCTTGGACCGTGCTGAGGATGTGAGTCAGAGGCGCGTGTGGAGCACGTGCCAGGTATTGTAACAGGTCAATGACACATTTTCTCACGCGTGCGGCCGTGACTTGGCGTGTGGCAAGTGTGGCACTCGCAGTATATAAAAGGATACGAACGCGGGAGGCACCGCCCGACCTCCGTACTTTCATCTCTCCTGTATACTGAGCACTGACTACCGTTTTTGCGCACCCTAATATGCACCCTGCCTTACGTCTTCCAGAAATCATCGGCATGATAGTTCGCTCTCTCGAAGCTGACAGCCGCGGTTCTATCCCAGAAGAAAATTTACAGGACCTCATTGAATGGAAAGATGAAGATGGTATCGATGTTCCCTGCCAGTGGCTGGCTGCTATGGCCAGGACATGCAAGCTACTCTCTGCGAGCCCGCGTTGGATCGGTTGTGGGCCTGCCAGAGTAGCGTGACGAATCTGGTGAAGTGTCTTCCGGAGGAGTCGTGGCAAATGTGTATTGGGGGATCACCTGTGAGTCCAGTGCCTTCAGAAATAATCCTGCGCCGTGAAACGCATACTCATCCCATATGGGCTCCTTCCTCGCCAGACTCTGATACGACACCCGCTTCCCGCTGAATTGGACCGGTTCCGGTACTATGCTGCAAAGGTTCGGTTCCTGGCGATAGGATCCAACGCGTCAGACGACCTCGTTATAGCACTCGCGGCCCGTAGTCAGGTGCCGCTCTTTCCCAACTTACAAGCACTTCATTGGTGGATGGATAACTACAACCTTGCCTATATGCTGGAATTTCTCGTGCCTCGGCCGCGCGCCCTCAATGTGACGCTGGATGGCGAATCAGAGGGAGCTGGATTGAACCGCCTGCTCGACATTGTTCACACCAAGACACCCGCACTTGAGTGCTTCAAATTCGAGTGTGTGGACAGCCCACCGCTTCCTGCGCCGGGACGTCTCATCAGCAATTCCACGTGTTTTGCCTCGCTCCGCGTGTTAGAGTGGGACCCGCTGCTATCTGTCGCGGATATTGTGGCACTCGCGGCCTTGCCAAATCTACAGGATCTGAAGTTCAATGCGACTAGGATCCCGAGCGGCGTGATGCTCGACTTCTCTGCTCTGCCAGGCCCACCATTCTCGGAGCTCGCCACCCTGCGCGTGCAGGCAGACACTCTACAATTCTGCTCGGATTTTGTTGAAGCAATAAGGAGCTGCGCACTACGTACGCTGGAAGTGACAGCACCCGGTATCACATGCGGTGACATCTCCAGCCTACTCAGCCGTCTCCGCCGACGCAATCTCAAGAGTTCCCTCCGGGTTCTGCATATCCATGGAGGTATTCAGGAATCGGCGATCACCATGCCGCTCGATATGCTCCGTCCTCTGTGTTGTCTAGCCAATCTGGAGGAGCTCTGGTTCCGACTCCCGTGCGCTTTTACCGGGACCAACATCGTCCTATTGGACCTAGTCAAGGCCTGGCCGCGACTGCAGGTGCTCCAGCTTGGAGAGCAGTCGCGGCTAGGTCGCTCGGATTTCACCCTGCTCGTGCTCGAACAGCTTGTCTTCCACTGCCCACACCTGCGGGACTTGGACATTTCGGGACTGAACATCAACTCTACAGTCACGATGGAGTGGAAGATTAAGAGCAGCCGTGAGGAGCGACCGGTGGCGCGTAACGGCGAGCTGCTGGAGCTAACTCTGGGGAGATCCATCGTGGGGGATCCCCTCGAAGTAGCAATGCTGCTGTCGAGGATCTTTCCGAGGCTGAGATCTATACAGGCGACGGATCCGCATGGGAAGGACGTACGATGGAGGGAAGTGGAGAAGTATATAGGCATTTTCAATCGCATTCGGCGAGAGGAACGCTCCTGGTGGGACTCCAAGGATGTCAAGGAAGAGTAGATTTTTCCCGTGTATTTTTTGTGTGTCAGTCTTTTCTGCTTTATCAATAGCAGTGGTGTGCTTGTAGACTTCTTGTCGTAGTACTGTACAAGGTTCCTTGACTCCCTCCCTCAGCATCCTCGGCAAACGCTTACCCTCTATGTCCTTAAACCCGTTGGAGACCATGAAGTAGGGACACGGAGAGCTCTCCACATTAGGTGTAATCCATACTTTTTCATGCGCGAATTACAGCCCTTATCCTTAATCCGAAGCCTCCACAACGAGTATTTATTTCTATGTTGAGATATAGCCACTTGGATGGACCGGGTCATACTTCTCCTATATATACGCAATCGATTCTTGCTCCCCCAATTATGGAGAATCACTGGATCCAAGACAAGGCAGAAAGATTGATGCCTGACGAGCCTGTGGTGAGTTCGATTATGAGGTTACCAATTATAACGGAGCATATTTTTGACTGACTATCGCCTCTCCCCTAGGTACCTGGGGTTGTGGGCCACTGCTGCGCATGGCAGGTTATGAGTCCTGGGTTTCCGAGTTATTAATACCATCTTGCGTATATCACCAACACTTTTCTTGTTCCTTTGCATGTGTGCAGATGCTCCATATTTGCGTTAGATATATTGCCTTCTTCCGTGCATTGTCTAGCCGTGACTATGCCATTATTGTACCAGATTTTTCCCATTTTGTCTATAAAGCGGGAATTAAAGTGGCAGTCTCCCAAGTATACAATGCCGGTTGAGTGATATTCCGTCAATTTCCCATATTGAGTGCAGGGTCGTGAGTACAGACCCTCGTACCTTATTGAGAAGATACTCACAAGCGCAATAAGCCAGGCCGTGTTCGAGTCTCCAGCGCGAGACAGATCGACGATGACGGGATGAGTTTCAAGTCAGACAAGCCTTCCCGGACTCGCTCGCTCAATACGCATGAGCAGCTTCACATATCGCTTGACCTCGTCAGTGGGGGCACCTCGTGTTAAGCATGAGCAGGGATGTTCCAGATTCCGGAACATGGTGCTGCGCGACCGATTCCTCGTAGGATACCTCTGAAACATCGATAACCAGGCCCTCTACAGCCAGTAACCCTTTTAGCCGGGGACAGCGTCCAACGAGCTGGATGAGCCCGCGGAGAGTAATGTTTGGGCGGCTGACCTCTCCATATTGGCGTCAGTGGCTGGACGCAGTCGGAAAGCTGACCATCAGCCCGCGAGCAGGAGTTCCCGACACGCAGGGGTACGTACTCCGAGAAGACACGCTGTACTGAGCGTCCCCTTCTCGATCCGGGAGTGATGGAGAGATCAGCGACGGGGGGATGACCTCAATCCTCGAGGAAAGCGAGAGGATGCAGGGGAAGTGGCGGCGTGGTAGAGAGTTCTCGCCGTGAACGAGCGTACTACCCGCTCACACAGCATGCGTGCATCCTTCTCCTCTCGCGCCACGGCGTACAGCAAGTAATCGGTTACGCACCAAACACATGATTTTCCGTGAGCCATTGCGCTGTCGAGCCAAATTGCGCTCAGACATTGGTGCTACATTCAGAATCAGCGGGCGCCTCTCCGAGTCATCCGAACCACCACCACGCCGGCCGAGGACGCACCCCGATCACGAGGGACAATCCCACCCGGCAGCTCATCAATATCCGCACACTACGCTCACGGCCCTGAAAAATGAAGGCAGCAGACCCCCCGCAGGAGCGTACATACATACATACCCATGTCCTGGCCTTCCAAACCCGCGAGCCGTCCCAAAGCCCGCAAGAACCGCACGAAGGGCGCGCCCCGTCCCCGTGCGCGCGTGCACCTGGCTCGACAGCTGGGATGGAGGGAGAGGGCGCGTGCGTACCGTGCGCGGACAAAGAACGACAGTGAGCGAAGACGCTGGATCACCGCCGGCGGGGGAGCTGAGACGGGAATGGACGGGAGGGACGCGAGCGGAAGGAACGGACGGTTCGAGCGTGGCCAGCGGCGAGCGATGACAACAGGCACATGCGATGCAGGAAACTCAGAAGTGGTGGGGCGAGGCGTGGATGACCGACGCCGAGCCCCGTCGACGCGCGGGATAAGGCGAAGTACACGAGTGCTCTTGGGCGCATGCACGCTCCACAAGGGGGCGGAGGGCGCCAGGGACGGCGCGAATAAGCGATGCGATGCATGCGTGCAACTGGGATGCCAAGAAGCAAGGGCGCTAGGGACGGCGGCGAGGGCTCCACGCGATGAGGCAGGCCGGGCTCTAGGCTCGGAGATGTGGTACGGACGCTAGCGTTACGAAGCTTCTGTATCCCGGAGAAACGAGAAGACCGAGCGAGTAAAGACAGTTGACATAACACGGGGGAGCGTGGCGTCGAGATGGATGTGGACGACTTGGGATCAAACATTCAGGCGTCGCTTGACGGGGCACAGGAGGTGATACGAGCGAGGGACGGACGTATAGCAGGGGAATGGGACGGAGCGCCACGCCCTCCCGCCCCAGTCCCGCCCCACGGTTAGCCACCAGCGAGGAGCCGCACGCTCCGCACAACCCACACAAGGTGATATTTGGTTCTGCAGAGCGAGAAACTGCCGCTGGTTCTCCCCGGGCGCGGGGCAAGCGAGACAACGGGAGGGGGACATCGATAGATGGGGCGAGAAACAGCCAGCGAGAGATGGGGGAATGTCATGTATAGCAACGACTCCGCGGCGAGAGAAAGCCGGGGATGAGAGGATTGGCTCGGACGAGATGCGGACGAAGGGAAGGGCGGGAATCGAGGCAGGACTCGAGAGTAGTGCGAGGCGCAGCTGTCGGTCTTGAAGCAGTCGGAAGAAACCGGACCCGTCCTTTGTTCTCAACGTCCGAGTCGGCTTGTACAGTCCTTGCAATTGGGGTTACCACTTTGAATCGAACATGCGCGCTGAGCGAGTCCTGCTCTCTATCCGGTCACTCAACTTTGCCGCAGCGATCATCGCACACCCCAGTACCGGATCGCGCTCATCGCCCTCCCTCTGGCCTCTCGCCATACCCGTCCGGGCGCATTTTGATACCCCGGCCCATGCAGCCGCCTCTGCCTTCCGGTATCGGTCCAGCGCGCACCGTCCCCCGCTCCTCGTAGCACGTATCGGCCGGACACCAGACGACTCGGGCCGGCCTGGAATCAAGTTGCGCCCGGAGGTGTCCGACACCTTGCGCGGCGCGGTCATGCGAGCCGCGCCGCTCGCTGGGCTGGCTCGTCATTGGGTGAGATGCGCCCGCTGCTTTGTGTTCTAGGACGGGGTCTGGTGAGTCTCCACGCTTGCCGCTTCTTCTACTCCAGAGCGAGCGAGTCAATCCCGATTTTGCTTCACCCGCCTCCTCGCCCCCAGTCCGACAGTTTACCATCTGATCGCGCAACTATATCCCGGTTCCGGGAGCCCCGTAGTGTAGACGGAGACTGTGGTACGCCTGCCCTCACTTCCCGGTTTGCCACTCACCCACATTCCCGTACCATCTCTACATTATTATCACCTAGCACATCTCTCTCGTCCTGGTTTCCTGCCCGCGTCCACGTTCCCTCCCGCAAGTGTCGTACCAGAGCACCCGCGAACAAGCACCCAGCGTCGCGCCGCGCACTCATGCAGCCGTCCCTGCCGAGTCGAGGTACGACCTTGCATGTGATGCCAACCTTCTGCTCAACTCACCGAGAAAATGCACGCCTTCTCCGCGTGTCACGTCGCCCCGAATCTAGCGCAAACTCTGAGCGCGGTATCGACGACCTTGCTCGCGTTGCCAAACCGGCGCGGGCGCCGCGCCTGGACGTGAAGGGCGCCTTCCCGGGTGGCCGGTCCCCGATGATAATAATCCCGTCGCCCCGCATCTGCATCACGCCATCGTTCAATCTCCCCCTCGATGAATCAGCGTATACGTGCGCAGCTCGTCCGCCGGCCTCGTGCTCGGGCGGCTGGCATCCCGTCACTCACAACAGCCACGCCGCGTCATCCCAGCCGCGCGCGTTCACCTCCCCCGCGCCTCCGGACGAGCGTCTCCCGGGGTGCTCGCTCGGCTGGGGACTCGGCCGCGTGCCAGTGGAGTTCTACACTATATGCGCATACCATACGTTCCTCCAGGTCCCTGCCGCTCGAGGCCCCTCGGCCTCTTGTGAGCTGGCCGACTTTCTTCAGAGTCTAGATCATAGCAAAGTGGCGTACCTGCATACGCACCGACAATGCTGCCTACCTCTGAGGGGCCCTCTCGACTCCTCCACAGTAAATCTGCTCGGTCAGCATACACGAAGGTACGTGCACGGTATTTTTTTTCGTCTGCCTGGAGCCGGTGCTCGCGGTGGACGTCACCGGCTCTCTCGATTGATACTGTCTTGGGGAGGAGGGATGATAGCTAAGATATATAACAGACGTGTACAATTGTAAGTACGGAACACCACTTTAACATCCCTTACGCACGCCTTTGTGGTGGCGCACCTTTCTTTCTCAATCTACTTCACTTGAGGCAGCATGGTTGGGTCAGTCCCGCCGTCGGCTTCTTCTGGCTTGAAACCATCATACCATTGATTGCGGTCGTGTGAGGTCCTGCTTGCTTCTCAACCAGGGGAGTATCTCTCCGGCGCTATGAGCGCTCGTCGAGGTCAATATCGACCAGTCTACCAATCAACGAAAGGTGCGTGTCCTTGCCCAGTGAAATGTTCATCTATATTGACGGGTATTCGTGACGATGATGAAGCTTCAAGTCCATGACACGTACTCGATGGATATGGAAGGTCGACACAGAAAACCATTCCAGAGGTAAACATTCCGGTGCGGATCAGTCCCTCCTTGCCGCCAGTAATCACGTTTCAGTACATCGCTTATAGCTATCCCTTGTGGTTCGAGACACAAGAGGAAACTGAACCGGACGCGCTTGATGGCCATCCGGAGCTGTGAGCAGCGACTACGAGTCGTATATCCGCCAGATTATTGAAAGGTGCGTCCCCCGTAGAGCATACTTGGGCTTTCGTGATCGACGCGAGGGTGGAGGGTGGCGCGGGTCCAAGCGCGTTCACAAAGGGAGGACACGATCATGTGATGGGAATCTCGTTGCGTAGTTTAAGTTCAATGCGCTACTTGCCACCCTTCTTTCTGTGCTTTATCCTGTTCCACAGGCGGCCCGTGCCACATTGGTCTCATATCTGTCTCCTGTTTCACAATGGTCAATCGTGATATACTGCACACCAGCCGGCCGAATGGACGATTGGTTATGCCATCGATGCTTCCTCCACGCTGGAGGGGAAGACTTATGTCTCATTTCCCACATTGTACAAGGTATTTGTGTTCACCGCAGATGATTGGATCAGCAGTGCAGCCTTTTGCATGCACTCAGTCTTCGCGTGTGATTCAGTTCACGCGCATTCACAATTTATTGGATAGGATGGATCTCTTTCGCTTGCCGCTGAAGTGAACGTCGGCGGGCTGGCCCACTCCTTGGACGTCGAGTCCTCACCGTCTTGAATGTTTCGCAACCGTTATCGCAAGGGTGGCCGAGTATTCGGCGCGGCATCCTCAGCCCCGTCGCAGTACATATCAGAATATTGGGCCTGGAGGGCATCTCGTCTCATCGAATCGTGCTGTCAGACTTGAGGGTTATGGGCTGAGCCAGACTGAGGTCTCGCCTACAGCTTTTGTGGGTCGTTATTTCTCGTCGCATTCTCTGTCTTACTCCAGCATCCGCGCACGCTCTGCTGGTGGTATTCAATGCCCCAGGAACCGACCATGCTGCAGCAGCGAGGCTGCAGCAGAATCTATCGCGGCGGCATGTGTCTGAAACATGCGCTTTGTTAGTATGCACATAGCTGCAACTTTGTCTTGAGACTTCTATGTACGTTCCACCCTCGAGCTCTACAAATCTGACTATAGATGCCACGGTACCTGTAGACGCTTGAGGCAGCGGCAACGCTTGGACGAAACGTCAGTGAGCCACGAAATCCCGGCAAGAGTGGGCTTGGACATCAGTGAGTGGCGTCAAAGAGTGCGCTTGGATAGCGTAGAGAGGATACTTAAGCTGCCCAAATGTTGCATTCTTATCACTGCAATTATTTCGAAATCTTCGCACTCATCTATCTTCGCACTTATTCACTCTGCGCTTTATTCACTGTACCCCGCCATCTTCAAGATGCACCGGTGCCTGCAAATCTCCGAACTCCTCTGCGTTATCGCCAAATTTGTATCGGCAGGTGATATCGGCCCAGGGCGGAATTTAAGGTCTCTGTCCCTCACTTGCAAGACGATCCACGGTGTAGCAGTCGACGAGCTGTGGAAAACTCTGGACAGCTTTGTGCCATTGCTTAAGTGCCTGCCAGACGACGCATGGCATGTCGATCCCGAGAGTGGCCTAATTGTGAGTCCGTTCTGGCACAACTTTCCATCCCCATGTGCATTATTCTTACTGTTTATTGGTTCAGTCGGTCTGCCGTCCCCTGCTCCCCACGGATTGGGCACGTTTCCAGTACTACGCCCCGAGGGTCCGGTCGTTGTTCGTTGGCACTGATATCTCTGCAGAGACTCTTCATGACATGTGCACGTACGGCCGCCAATATTATGAAGATCTTCTCCCGAATCTGCGGAAATTGTCTGTGTCTTTCAGTAATGTGCCATTCCTCGCATGTCTGCAGCCGCTCCTCAATCCGGACCTCCGGTCACTCGAGTTCAACGACTGCGGGTGCAAGTCCCTACCGACGCTCTCTGGCCTTGGTGATCTCTTGAGTCTTGCGACACCGGAACTGAATAATCTTGTGCTTGAGATGCCATCCGTGAAGAGAATGAAGACAAGATATCTATATCGCAGAGGGGCTCTTTTTTCCTCTCCCTCGCCGCTGCAGCAGCTGAAGACCTTTGCCTGGGACCTCCCCCTCACCCCTGCTGATGTGATACATCTCGCTATGCTTCCGCAACTCGTCGACATCTGCCTAGACTTACCAGCGAACATTCTAGACGTTCAAACTCTGGGAGCTACTTGGTCCGGATGCTCCGCATTTCCAGCGCTGCGCCTTTTAGACGTCCGGGGACAGACATTCTCGCACTGCACAATGTTTCTTCGCTTCCTCGGGAAGCATTCATTACGGGCGGTAATACTCCATGCCTATAATACTTCGGGAGATCAAGAACCGATTGAGATTGCAGAGGCACTGAAGACTCTCCGTGAAAATAGCTGTGATCCATGCTTACTCGAGTCTCTGGCAGTACGGGGCCAGCATCATAGCCCTCTGCGCGACGCGCTGGACTACGTATTGCCCTTCAACACGATTCGGAACCTATTCGTCTTTCGAAACATGGAATATCTGCTCTTGGACATCCCTACTACTGTGGACGGCGATAATGATGACCTGGACGAGCTCGCTCAGGCGTGGCCCCGCCTCTTCGAGCTCCAGCTCGGAGACTATCCCGATGCCAATGACACGAGATTCACCCTGCGCGGACTTACGAGCCTCGCGCGATATTGCCCTTCCCTGAGCTCACTGACCATTGCGATTAATGCCGACCTTGAACACGACAACGCTGATCTCGACGGTACTTGGGAGGACCTCGGGATCGGGGAGGACCTCTACCACCTTGAGCTAGCTGCCTCTAGCCTCCGTCGCCCTCTACCCGTGGCGAGGCTACTTTGTCGCATGTTCCCCAATCTGAGATCCGTGACTGGGGGTGGCAACCGGGCCGCGCGGGAGGTGTTAGAGAAGTACATCTCCGAGCATTGGAAAACGCGAGAGGAGGAAGAGGATGCCGATGAGGCTGCGTGAATGGAGTAAATGGCCAGTGACCAGCAGTGTGGAATGGAGGCCCGGCGTGCATTTGGTTCATCTCCCTACCGGTGGCGAGGTTAATTTTCCGCATGTTTCCTAGCCTGGAAACTGTGCAAGGGGATGACTAGAGGACGGTCAGTGGCGAGCAACAGTGGTTTGTGTTAGAGGAGTATGTCTCTCAGCAAGCCTCTTGTAGAAAGGATGAGACAGAACTGGCAGTGTTGATGGGCTCAATGTCCTTGGACGACTGATCGTCCATCTGTCGGCATTGCAATCAGTGAAATGGCCATCGAACTGCAGATACATTGGAAGAGACTCGCGTAGGACCACGATCGCGGTATGTTCGGCATAGTTTATCCTTACAGAACCAACAGAACATATCTGCATATCAATATATTCTGCGAAACTGTCACGGAGAAACTGCCAGTATCCGATGGTGGAGCGTCGCAGCTGCGATACCTTCAGCGAGAGGTAAGCATGTCAATGCAAGTGACGCTGCGTCGCGATTGTCTGGACCACGCCAGAAAACGAGCTGGGCTGGAGTCAGTTGGCGTGCATTCTGTTCCGACAGTGCATTTCGCCGAGTCATTATGATGCGTCTCGAGAGGAATGGCGAACGACGCGTATAAGCAGAAGCGGGATACTAGACAGAATGATGGACCATGCGCGTGAGTGGACGTACCTCTGATACCAGGGACACACATAGATACATAAGCGAGGCGACTACGCCTCAGACCATGCGTCTGAGCGCAGACAACGTTCGAGCAGATAGAGTGGTGGGTTGTCTAATTACATGCGAGCTTCTCACTCTTGATCATCTAACCGGGCGAGTAGTAGTTTATCTGCAGTACGAAGTTCAAGTCATGAGATTCAAGAGCGCACCATTCGTATTACGGCGGGGCCTGCCCAGCTCCTCAGCGTTGGGATCACCCAGCATTGTACAACGTCGTGACGCTATTTTTCGCGCTCTAACGTTTGTTAGGCATTAGTGCGCCTAGCCGGCTTGACACTCGCTAAGGGTGTTGACACTTCGTTCGAGTCAGACGGAGAGCCGAAGACGCGTAGAACTAGCCGAGACAGGTCAGACAGATCAATAACTTATGAGCCGGGCATGCGAGTGCTTAGACGTGCCAATGAAATTATTGAGGAGGCTGTACTGCGATGGTGGCTATAGGAGTCCATGCACTAGTGCCTCGGAGTGAAGGCCATTGCGCGTTGGCTGACGTGTTCCAGATACACATAGAAAACCTTGGTTAGCGGATAGAATAGTAAGTGGGGCTTGGAAAAACAAAGCGTATTACCTATCATCCCCTGGATCCACTTCATAACTTGTGTCCGCCTGCTTCGTAAGGCTAAGCAACACAAAGTGCAAGTTCCTGGTATTCAATCGAGGGCGTACGTGAGCGAGACGATGCAGCGAATTGCAGCGGATCATACTTGCGGTAACCAGCCTAGAAAATAAATACCCCAAGGACGTCTTGCCTGACGCTTTCCGAAGCCCAACCGACAGGACGAAGTCGGCGTTGTGCCCTTGGCATGAAGTCCAGTGTTTGGCGCTGTGTGGCCACAACCGCCACATTGCACGTGCCCACCCTCGGCGTCTTCCCGACGACCCTCACGCCGTCGCCGACTACGACGTTCCCTGCCGGCGAGCTTCGACATTCTGGCAACGTTTTGGTACCGTATGGTCAGGGAAATCATGGCTTACTCGTTTTCGAGAGTTACCTAAACGGCCCTGCCGACGTTACAGAACGAAGTGATGAACACGGTCTGAGTCCAGGATTCACTTGCGTTGTACTTTCATCCGTGCGTCCTTCAACTTTGACTTTCTAACCCTACTCATGACTCATAAATTGTATGACAGGCTACACCTTTCTAGACTACGATTGTCTCAACTGGATACAGACGCCATTACGCCCGGACTCCCATGATGTCAGCTCCCCTCCCAAATATCCCTCCTCTCATTCCAGTTCCCTCAGCCCAACCAGCACGCACCAATGACAGCGTCCAGCCAGAGGAAGATGACGAGTCCATTGACCGCTTCGCCACCCTCTTCTCCCCGCCGACCCCACCGCGCACGCCCGTCCAGACGCAGCCCGAGCCCCCGGTGAAACCCCGGCTGCCGTCCATGTCCATGTCGCACAGGCGCGCGGACTCGGAGTTTGGCTCTTTCGTGTCCGTCCCGGCGAGCGATGATCCCCTGCACGCGCGAGACGAGTTCACGCCCATCACGCCTATCCAGAATATCGATTTCTTCGACAAGTTCACGGAGGAGGCGAAGGCGGCGACGGAGGAGAATCAGCGGGAGCTGGTGGAGGAGCTGTTGAAGCATGAGGACGACCCGCTGTATTGGATTTCGTCGGGTACGACGTCTGGCAAAGCGTCGGGGTCGGGGTCGGGTACGCCGTCGAGTTCTGCAGCACCTCAGAAGCCTATATCACCGCCTCCACCTGTTACTACTGAAGGACAAAGCGAGATCGCAGATCTCCTCGACCTCACGACAGAGGTGGCCAAATCGAGCTTCGACCAGATAACCCGACACCTCCAGCTGAACGAGCCCGCCTCTACCCCGCTCGTATCGTCCCCGCCACAGGAAGCTCCCCCAAACCCGAGATCCCAGTCCACAGAGCCAACGCATAACCGCCGCCACTCGCGCTCGTCCACGCTCTCCTCGATCCCTACGCGCTGGATCTCGACGCTCCTCTCGAACCCACGTGCGTCAGCGGCGACGACCACCCCGACGCCCGCCGAGCCCGAGGGCGTTTCAGGGTACTTCGCGCACGCCCAGCGCGCGTCGTCCGAGATCCTTCATCAGCCCCATCCACGCGCGCACGAGCAGTCCACGCTCCCTGCCTCGCTTCCTTCTCACGTCCTCTCCTTCCCCGAGGTCCCGCCATCGCGAGAATCCAAGATAGCCGCGAACGCGAAAGTCATCACGCATTCCAACCCGTTTGCGGCGCATACGTATGTCCCGCCCAGCGGCGCGCCAGGGTTTGGCGGGGATAGGGAGTGGAACAAGGGCGGGTTCGAGTTTGAGAAGGAGGCGGTGGAACGGAAGAGTGTGAGGCTTCTGGGCAGGAAGGAGATGACGAGCCCCGTACTGACGGTCGAGATCGCTGACCAGGTGCGTATTCCCGATTTTTTTCGCCCGCTCCATTCGCATAGTTTGCTGATAACCGTGTGTCTACACAGATACGTCCGTACCTCCCCGCGCTCGCGCGCCTCCCTAAATCGTGGTCCCTCCTCTACTCTCTCGATCAGCATGGTATCTCCCTCAGCACGCTCTATACGCGGTGCCAGTCCCACCCCGGCGGCGCGCTGCTCGCGATCAAGGACTCGGGCGACGCGGTGTTCGGCGTATGGGTCGGCGAGGGCGTGCACCCGTCCAAGGGGTCGTACTATGGTGGCGGCGAATCGTGAGTTTCCTCGTACATTGAGTCTTTGAGCGGCTCGTTAGATGGGTTGATCTTTCCTTCAATGATAGGTTTCTGTGGCGGATGCAGGGCGGCAAGGTCAAGGTGTACAGATGGGCGGGCAAGAACGACTACGTCGCCCTGTGCGAACCCGATTACCTTGGCTTTGGCGGCGGGTATGTATCTGCAGTGCCTTCGTCTCACGTCTACTGATGATCACATCTCAGCGACGGGCACTATGGGCTGTACCTGGACGACACGCTCCTGGACGGCTCGTCCGCACGGTGCCCAACGTTTGGCAACGAGCCGCTGTGCAGCAGAGGCCCGCGCAAGGGTGAGAACGTATCATTCGAATGTGTTGGATTGGAGATATGGGGGATGGGCCCGTAGTGCTCGCTATCCCCATTTGTTTTGTTTCGTCCGGAGGACTACCGGCGCACCCTGCATTGTGACCTTTTTTTTGCTCGACATACCGTAATACCACCACTCTTGTATTTATGGCATTCACCCTGTATCCGCAATATTTTTTGTACTCGACCGTTTCGTCGACGCAGGACGGACCGACGGACGAGATGTAATTCCGACGGACTTGTCGCCACAACCCCGGATTGGATCAAAGCTTAGCGCTTGGAACCCACAGCCATGCATCACGCAGCCGCAGCTATAATGAGACTTGGCTCACACTCGCTCGTTTCCCGCTCTATAAACCCCTTCGCTGGCTGGTCGCTCGCTTTGCTGTCTTTTAGGCTTCGCGGTAGATGAGCGCATGGCTGCGCAGGCTGGTCGCCACCGGCCACCAACGCTCGGAGGAGGACTATGAGCTGCTCCCGTCCAACAGCGCAGGCTCGCCAGCGAGCGCGTTCAACAAGAATCGACGGCGTTCGGCGCGATCGCTGCTCTATGCTTGTCTACATCTGTTTACTGTTCGAAGGATTGCTGTTGCGCTCGTGTCGATACCGCTCTTGATGGTCGTCGGCGTGCTGTGGTCGGGCGTCCCACCGAGTTACGAGGATATCAGGCTCTTTGAGAGGAACCTGCCGCAGCATAACGTGTCGGCTGCGGTGGTGAATGCTAGGACAGGCAACGAGCCGAAGTATCTGAGGTTCCCGGGGCATCTATGGGGGCATGGGTTGAACAACATCTTGCAAGAAATGTGAGTGTTCCTCTCTTGGATTGGCGGGTTTCTCGTTGTTCTGGGATGTCTATGCGATCTATACGATTTCTGTGTGCCTGTTCTAGCTCATAGCAGGCGTCAAGTCAGTAGACGCGGCGACGGGCGTACGGGGGCCAG
Organism: Gloeophyllum trabeum ATCC 11539; assembly: GCF_000344685.1. Classification (NCBI taxonomy): domain Eukaryota; kingdom Fungi; phylum Basidiomycota; class Agaricomycetes; order Gloeophyllales; family Gloeophyllaceae; genus Gloeophyllum; species Gloeophyllum trabeum. The sequence goes on along the minus strand of NW_006920415.1, from coordinate 7,580 downwards.
CTATGGGTCATGACAGACTCGTACCGCGCCGTTCGGACGATCTCGGATGACGATGTTCTTCTGAATCGTGTACGTTTGGGATGTACTGATGCACTACCTCGCAGCCTCTTGATGTCACAGCTCGCGTACCTATCAAACCGCTCGTACGTCTTCGAAGACTACGTGTGGTCAAAACTCCCCTTTCCGTACACCATCTACGACTTCGCGCTACGACCAACGCGCATGCCCATCAACGCATTCATCTCGGGGCCTAGCGCCGGCGGGCCCATGTCCGGCCCCCAAGCGGTGAGTTCGGAGTTCTGGGACTCCGTCTGTCCAAAGGAGAAGCGGCGGATTATCACCACGGAAGGAGCGCCGCCGAGCAAGGGGACGGACGGCAGCGTGCTGATGGACTGGTGGGTGCAGCGGCTCGCGAAGGTCGAGGATAGCTGCGTCGAGATAGAGCAGGATTCGCTAACAGACCCTATATTCGACAAATAGTAAGTCCGCGCCTGTTTCTCTTGTGTCCTATCCGAGGCTAATTGCTCCAAGCCTCTTCGGCGGGAAGGAAATCCTTTCACTGTGGCCAGGTCTCTCCGCCTCCCCCATCCTCACCGATTTCATGTGGTCCCCCCTCGTACACTCCGCAATCTTCCGAAACTTCCCGATCCTCCAACCATACTCCGCCAAGGTTCTCTATGACTCTTCCACCTCGGGGGTCCTCCCTGGGCTCGTCGCCGTACACCTCCGCCGTGGCGACTTCAAACGGCACTGCGCGCGTCTCGCCGGCTGGAACTCGGAATATATGGGCCTCAACCAGTTCCCGTCGCTGCCGGACAAGTTCGATCCCACGCCGTATATCAACACGACTCGCGAGGACGAGAAGACGGAGTACTACTTCGAGCACTGCCTACCGACGACGGAGCAGATTGTCGAGCGGCTACGTAAGGTGCGGGAGGACCACCCGAGCTTGAGCCGCGTCTACCTCCTCACGAACGGGTGGGGCTGGTGGCTTAACGGGCTCAAGGACGCGCTGCGCGAGGATGGATGGGCGGACGCGACAAGTTCGCTTGACATTCAGCTCGACGCTGCGCAGAGCTACGTCGGTATGGCCGTTGACATGGCCATTGCTGAAAAGGCGGAGGTGTTCGTAGGGAATGGGGTGAGTCGGGCATCATCTTCCTTTCGCAACACATGCTGACATTGATGCTATCCCAGTTTTCGAGT
>NW_006920415.1:3511-6112 GCF_000344685.1 Gloeophyllum trabeum ATCC 11539 | reverse complement strand
GTCTCGCCGGCTGGAACTCGGAATATATGGGCCTCAACCAGTTCCCGTCGCTGCCGGACAAGTTCGATCCCACGCCGTATATCAACACGACTCGCGAGGACGAGAAGACGGAGTACTACTTCGAGCACTGCCTACCGACGACGGAGCAGATTGTCGAGCGGCTACGTAAGGTGCGGGAGGACCACCCGAGCTTGAGCCGCGTCTACCTCCTCACGAACGGGTGGGGCTGGTGGCTTAACGGGCTCAAGGACGCGCTGCGCGAGGATGGATGGGCGGACGCGACAAGTTCGCTTGACATTCAGCTCGACGCTGCGCAGAGCTACGTCGGTATGGCCGTTGACATGGCCATTGCTGAAAAGGCGGAGGTGTTCGTAGGGAATGGGGTGAGTCGGGCATCATCTTCCTTTCGCAACACATGCTGACATTGATGCTATCCCAGTTTTCGAGTCTGTCATCGAACGTGGTCATGTTGCGTATGGCGAAGGGCCTGGAGCCGGCGTCCAATCGGTTCCTGTAGAGTCGTTATGTTTTCTGCATCGCATTGTATCAATAAGTTATGTACGGATCCCGATACCAGCTATAATATCACTATGTACATTCACAAAAGACTGATTGTGTGAGGTGGGTACATGGGACGTCTGCATTTTGGCGGACTCGACAACAGTGCAGAGGTGTCTGTCCACCTAGTGCAGCAGAACAATCGGTGTTGCAGCTGAGGCAAGGGCTGAGGACGGGGAGAGGCAAGGAGACATTCATGGATAACCAGTGGTTGGGGGAAGCAAGCGTGGCTGGAAAGGAAATGAATAGATTGCAGAAGCATGTCCCTATTGAAACACCCAGGTTCCGATGCTCTCCGAGGACAGCATGAGGATGTAGCAGTGGGAGGGGAATAAAGACATGAAAAAGCAATAGAAATTGAACCACTCACCTGGGGCACAAAACACTTGTACCATTTCAATACTAGATATAATGGCATTCGGGAACACCCGCCCTTGAAGCAGGGAGCGCCGTACTGTGGTCAGCGCGGGAGGTGGTGGGCGGGGGGATGGGGGAGAACATGAAGGCTGATCCAGCGGTCAAAAAGCCAAACCCCGGCGGAAGTGCAGGGAGGATACGTGGGTGTAAGAAAGGTAAAAAGAAAGCGAAGACGGGTGACTGGGGGCGAGCGCGAGGGTGCGAGGAGGAGGGCAGTGGCAATAACCAAGTTAAACCATCGACGAGGGCGAATGTACCAGACATTCGCGTATCGCCAATGTTCTAACCCCTGTAGAAGTCATGAACCGCCATCTGCATGACGGCGAATGACCTTGTGAAGGAGGGCAGGGCGGGTGGGTCGGTTCGGGAGAAAAACACGAATTAAATGAGAACACACCGTCGGAGCAATATGCGTATATGGCTGCGACGGGGCCATGCATCCGAACGGAGCCTAAGGTACCACATCGGACAACTCAATATATGATGCTGACCTGAACCCGGTCGTGAATGTCAAACCGTAAGAAGTAATATACAGCCAAAGCGATATGTAATACTCATTTCGAAATTGTTTAGTCCAGCAATAGACAGTAAGGAATATCAAATATGACATTAGCTGCCGTTAAGGGGTATATTTTTGCCTGTAGGAAACCTTTCTCTCCATGTTATATGTGATGACATATAACATATATGGGGACAGTTACCACCCAAGAGTTATAACTAAAGTATATAATGAGAGTGTACGCAACACAGTATTCCAAATATGGCTCAGCATATGGGTACTTGTGATATAATTTACCAGATTCACGCATCAGAATCCACTTCAGCCTGTGAACAATATGTTATATATGGCTTTCAATCGATATTGAGTGGGCCGCCAGTGGCAACAGGCGGCGCCACTCAGCGGCAACAGGCGGCGCCCCTTTGCCACTCCTACCTTGCATGCCGCTCACACTGATGAAGGCGGCTCCATGATATAACTGAGCGGACACATCAAGTAAAACTAGGCGAATTATTGCATGATAAAATACAGAGAGTATGCACGAAAGTTATCACAACTGATTGTGAATCTACATGGCCGGTGAAGCCGCCACTGCGTCAAGTGTGAGAAGGGGGGGCAATACATAGAGGTCTAATTCTAATAGGTTAGGCTTAGCATAGGCTTAGTACTGGGTATTTTGTAGTGTGTGACTAGTAAATGGGTTGTAGTGAGAGACTACAAAGGACGATAGGGTAAGAATTACGTAATCAAAATGGACATAAACATGCAAAGTGAGAGCGAAAAGCAGGGGTGAACCGTCCTGAGACGGTTGGGTGAGCGAAGTGGGCAGAGTGAGGCGGGCAACCGTCCTAGGACGATCGAGTCTGTTACATGTAAGAAAGTGCATACGAACCGTCCGGGGACGATTTGGAGTGTCTGTGGCTATATCATTTCATGCGAGGAAGGCCAAAAGTCAAGAGACATAGTTAAACTCATGCATTTATTTACAAAGTATATAGAAACATATAGCAGACAAGCAGAGAACTAGACATAATAGTACATATGATGCGAAGGGAGCACCGCGCTCACTCATTGACCTCCTCGATCGCCCTGCGTCCCAGCATCTCGGAGACGGACTCCTCGTCGCT
>NW_006920415.1:0-3238 GCF_000344685.1 Gloeophyllum trabeum ATCC 11539 | reverse complement strand
TAAACATGCAAAGTGAGAGCGAAAAGCAGGGGTGAACCGTCCTGAGACGGTTGGGTGAGCGAAGTGGGCAGAGTGAGGCGGGCAACCGTCCTAGGACGATCGAGTCTGTTACATGTAAGAAAGTGCATACGAACCGTCCGGGGACGATTTGGAGTGTCTGTGGCTATATCATTTCATGCGAGGAAGGCCAAAAGTCAAGAGACATAGTTAAACTCATGCATTTATTTACAAAGTATATAGAAACATATAGCAGACAAGCAGAGAACTAGACATAATAGTACATATGATGCGAAGGGAGCACCGCGCTCACTCATTGACCTCCTCGATCGCCCTGCGTCCCAGCATCTCGGAGACGGACTCCTCGTCGCTCTCGCTATCGGGGACCTCCCAGGACGGGAGGTGGCTATCGACGGAGGTGAGACGGAGAGCGTCTTGGCGAAGACGGAGACGGTCGGGGCCGAGCTCGTGGGCGCTGACGAGATTGAACTCGAAGATGAATGGGAGATCTGTTGGAGGGGAAAGGGAGGAGATGTTAGTGCATGGAGAAGAGGAAAGGAATGTCAGGAAAAGAAGATACCGGGCCTGCGGATGAGAGCGTCGTCGTGAGGGAAGCGGGGGGTGTAGGCATCGACGGGGCCGAGGGGTGTGATGTCGGCACGGGGCGGGTTATGGATGCGGTCGAGGAGTGCTATAAGGGAGGATGTAAGTAAGGGCGACGAAGGACGAAAGATAGAAGAGGAAGGAACGTACGCCAGACGGAGGGGTGAAAGTCGTTGATGAGCTGCATGACGGCGGGGTCGTTGGCCCTGTCGATGTCCGCGGCCAAGTGGGAGAGAGCTACGGAGAAGAGATGCAAGTAAGTGATGCGGAGGGTACAAGATATGAACGGAAGGACGTACAGATGGCCTCGAAGGGGAGATCGAGCTCGCGCAAGCGGATGTGCTGCAGTCCACGTGGCGAGAGGACGGTGGCCCAAAGCTGGCAGTACATTACGCCAGGAGGGATGACGGTACCCTGTAGGGAGCGTGAGTGAGAGACGAATGAGGGGGAAGCGATACGCACCGGGATGAGATGGACGCAGATGCAATACCAGGACCTGCCTGGAATCGGGCAGATGATGCGATCGCTGGCGCGCTGTCGGGAGGAGTGGATGTGAAGGCGGTGACGGGCTTAGAGACGAACGCAACGAACCTGGGCGATGCCGACGGTGACCATGACAATATCCCCGATGAACATGTGAATGTTCTCCGCATTGAGGTACCCGGCGACGGTTAGGGTTAGGGAGGCACTCGACGACGAGCGCAGCGAGTCGGAGAGTGACTAGAGTTAGCGAAACTAGCAGACAACGGGCTAGTTCTCTGGGGAACTAAGCCTCTACCCGTTTCGCATTTTATGCTCTTCAGGTCTGCGTAGTATTTTGAAATTTGACGGGCCGCTAAGTCAGTGTGCACGACTAAGCGGAAGTACTTCCGGTAGCTCCGAGCCGATGCCATCGGCTGCCGAGCAGCCGAGGAACAATGGCCCTACCTTTCTGGGACATTTCAAATTACGGAGAAACTTTACCTCTGTAATTCTTCGAAAGGGATTGGTTGTTCTAAATAAAACCTTGTACGCGTCAGCGATACTGTGCGAACGGCATACCGGCACGGTTAAGTTCCGGGTTCATGTGATGTCGGCTTGCCATGCCGACTCCGAGGTTTCCCCTTGCCGGGAACCACATGATGATGCCGCCAAAGTATTCTTTGATTGATTGATGTCACCCGCCCCGCGAACCACGGAGTCCGCCATAGCCGATCAGAAAGGTTACCAACCTCCCAATTAAGGAAGGCCACGGCCCGCACACCACGCGAGCTTGTGTTCGGCTTTATCCGACCAGCCACGGCAGTCTCTGCAGCCACGTGGGGTGGACTCCCACGAGTCACGTGACCATTGCAACGAAACTAGGAAGGAGTTGCCAAGCCGCCCACATTGGAGCAGCCCTCGACTGGGACCCCACTTCCAGAAGAGTTACGGCTTTACCTAGTTAAGTCGCGCAAGTCACACGACACCGCGAGAGTGGATGACATATCGCACGGCGAATACCTACCCATATGAGTCTGACGGTAGGCCCCCCTACCGTCAAGCGTGGGAAATTCACCGCTTTCGGCCGCTCGAGGGGCTGCCTGGGGGCGTCTCCACCTGCCCGTCCTTTCCCTCGCTCGCACCGACCCACCCTTCTCACTCCCCGGCCCTCCACAGCCACTTCTGTCCCGACTGATACCTGGAGGCAAGTGACTGCCTACGCTGGGGGTGGAAAGGGGACAGGGGGCTTGGGGTGAGCTTCCTTCCACCTCCATGGGCCACTGGGACCTTGTTTGCCCAGTGGCCGGACCCCCCAAAGCCCCCCACTGGCCCTCCAGCGAGTTCGCTCTTCTGGTCGGGTGTTGACGTTAGGGTCCAAATTCAGCCCAGAGGCTGAGGAATGGATGGGTCCCCCCTATTTTATGCCCCCCGAGTCTGATTCAGTAGGCACCGAAGGCACAAAAATGCCTGGTTCACCCTCCACCCATCGCTGTCGGGTTACAGTCTGACCTTGTCATGCATCCATTGGCTCCAGAAGTGTGGTGATTTGACTTGGCTTTGTTGCACTCCCCGTTTCCAGTATTTACGAGTCTGTTCTGTTATCCACCGAACACGCCAGAGTCCATCGTTGGCTCTCCATCGATTTCTGCTCGCAGCCAGACTTGATCAGCTGTCGATAGGCTCCAAATGTGTGGCAATCTGAATGGGGTTTCTTGGACCCCCCTATTCCATTGTGTACGAGTTGGTTTCATCATCCACAGAAGGTGCCAAAGTCCTCAGCTCACCCTCCATAGTCTCCTTCGGGTTCCAGCCTGACCCCGTCATGCATCGATTGGCTCCAAGAGTGAGGTGATTTGACTGGGCTTTGTTGCACTCCCCTTTTCCAGTATTTACGAGTCTGTTCCGTTATCCACCGAACACACCAGAGTGCACCATTCACTCTCCACAAAATCCTGCTTGCAGCCAGACTCGATCAGCTCTTGATAGGCTCCAAATGTGTGGCCATTGAACTGAAATTCATTGCACCCCCCTATTCTGGTGTTGACAAGTATGTTTTATTATCCACCAAACACACCAGAGTCGTCCGTTCACTCTCCACTGATTCCATCCTCCAGTCTACTGCCATCAGACTCATAACGAACTTTGGACTACATCAAAGACAGTTGTAGATGTAAAT
>NW_006920414.1:2315493-2318108 GCF_000344685.1 Gloeophyllum trabeum ATCC 11539 | reverse complement strand
CCTAACCCTAACCCTAACCCTAACCCTAACCCTAACCCTAACCCTAACCCTAACCCTAACCCTAACCCTAACCCTAACCCTAACCCTAACCCTAACCCTAACCCTAACCCTAACCCTAACCCTAACCCTAACCCTAACCCTAACCCTTAACCCATTGAGGAGTTGTGGAGGAGGCGGCGGCGGCGTCGAGAACGTCGAGAGCCGGTAGGGAGCAAGTCGCGGACTTCGCGTCTCGCGCGCGTCGGCGCGTCTCTGTCGCTGCCTCGCTCGGACTCTAGAACATAAAATAAAGTCAACAAAACATGTACCCTGGGGTTTTCATACCCGCTGAGTATAATGAGACACTTACCGAAGGCCCACGTTGCGTGTGTCGACGACCGCGAGCGACTTTGCACTCGCGCCACCGCATTCAGATTGCTTACATAAGCCCATGTGCGGACTGCTCTTCTCTTGACCTGGGCTCATCGAGCCTGGCTCTCACAACAGGATATTTTGCTATACCTATATACTTCTTATGCCCAGGACTATAAATACTTTGATTAATCCAGTGAAACTGTACCTTTAGCTGTTTCCACCGACTCAACTTGTGTTCAAGTCTGTGAAAATTCAATGGTGGACTTGGGCATGTTCAGTGCTCAACAAAACAGACCTGTGGGTATTGAAAGAGGGGGCACAGCCAACACTGATCAAATTGTCATGTTTTTGAGTCCAGTTGCCACCCAAACAAGTAAGCCAAACAGTGGATATTGGTGCAGGGTGAATGGTGGACGTTGAGGCCTTCGGTGCCTAATGAAACAGGATCAGGGGTGCTGAAATAGTGGGTAGCAAGAATTCCCAGACCAATCGCATGAGTTTCAGACCCCATCAATGGTTGACCGAGCCAGGCTGCAACCCGACGGAGATCGGTGGAGGGGGAACGGTGGACTTTGGGGGGTTTGGAGCTTAATGAAACAGGATCGGGGGTGCTGGAATAGGGGGTAGCAACAAACCTTGGTGCAATTGCAGGCATTTTGGACTCCATCAATGGTTGACCAAGCCAGGCTGCGACCTGATGGAGATTGGTGGAGGGGGAACGGTGGACATTGGGGGGTTAGGTGCCTAACAAAACAGGATCGGGGGTGCTGGAATAGGGGGTAGCAAGAACCCCTGGACCGATCGCATGAGTTTCGGACCCCATCGATGGTTGACCAAGCCAGGCTGCGACCCGACTGAGATCGGTGGAGGGGGAATGGTGGACTTTGGGGGGTTCGGTGCCTAATGAAACAGGATCGGGGGTGCTGCAATAGGGGGTAGCAAGAACCCCCGGACCGATCGCATGAGTTTCGGACCCCATCGATGCGCGATCTCTGCCTGCCAGGCCCAGCGGGACAAAATTGCCCATGGGGGGCCGGGGTGCGAGAATGGCGGGTCGGCGCGTGCCAAGGTATGCCTCAGCGTGCGCGTAGGCCCACCCCCAGATAGTCAGTTAAGGGTGCCGTTGGTAATTCCCGCGAGCATCGCTAGGCCGTCCCAGCGACCGTTCCATATGGGTAGGTATTCGCCGTGCGATATGTCATCCACTCTCGCGGTGTCGTGTGACTTGCGCGACTTAACTAGGTAAAGCCGTAACTCTTCTGGAAGTGGGGTCCCAGTCGAGGGCTGCTCCAATGTGGGCAGCTTGGCAACTCCTTCCTGGTTTCGTTGCAATGGTCACGTGACTCGTGGGAGTCCACCCCACGTGGCTGCGGAGACTACCGTGGCTGGTCGGATAAAACCGAACACAAGCTCGTGTGGTGTGCGGGCCGTGGCCTTCCTTAATTGGGAGGTTGGTAACCTTTCTGATCGGCTATGGCGGACTCTGTGGTTCGCGGTGATAGGCACTAACACACGACAACACCAAAGACCAAAAGAAATAAAACCTAAAACACCCAGCGGTATGGGTGTAGGCGGTCTAAGGCGATTGAAGGGTAATATTTAAGTTCGAAGGGAGGGGGAGAAGTTAGACGCCGTAGGGTAGCCCGTAGGAAAACCTAAAACAAACAAAATCTTGAGGCCTGAAACAAACAGTATAGCGATTCTCCGGAGTATTTATCTCCGAAGTTCGACAGTAACCCGGGTGGGGAGTTCCACTGAACCCGAACAATAGTCTCGTGCCTACAGACGCTTGGTGAATTTTATACTTTAAATCCGGAGCTTACTTGGATCGATATGCGATGGCGGAGTTATCTAGTTTCGACGAGTCCGGCCTATTGGCAAAGCTAGGGTTGATTGTAGACGCTAAGTCCGACGCGAAGGGACTCCGAGGGTCGCTGAGACGATAATTCTGGTACGCTGAGAGGGTGAAGTACAAAACTTGTATTTTCCACTACGCTCCATACATTTTTATACCATTGGAATGGCTTTGCGCCCGTCCGGAGTTAAATAACAAATATGCTCCGCAACCCACACAATTACTCAGCCTTTGCCCACCGCTATACCATGTCCCATACGACCCTACCGTGTTTCCACCTGCTCGTCCTAGGTCCTAGAGGTATCCTCGACGCGTCCATGCTCGCTTAAAGTGCCTCATCACGCGGTACTGCAGGCCGACCACGTGCGGATTAGCTCCGGCCGTTTGCTGACTGATACGTCCGTCC
>NW_006920414.1:2283785-2315231 GCF_000344685.1 Gloeophyllum trabeum ATCC 11539 | reverse complement strand
GCAACTACACAGTGCAATCCTCGACCTCTCCCGGCTGATTTGAGCAGAGAAAAGAGCCCAAGTAGCATCTATATTGGACTGCATGGTTCCCCGTACAGCGGAGTGAATTTCTTCTCAAACCAGAACCTCTCTACATAGAGTTAGCAGCCTGTTCTTAGCTTATCCGAGGCCCAAAACAGCTTTAGGTGTTGTAATCCTTTACAGCCGCCCAAATTAGCATTGGATGACAGTATATAGGCTCTTAAGCAACGAGTATTGAAGGCGCCCTCCTCAAAAGCTTTCAATTATGCAGAGAGCACTACAGAGCGTGCAGCGGCGCACACGGTACGCACGTGGAGTACCGTCCTGACGGTGCCACCAGTACCAAATCGAGTAGACATCGTTGCCTAAAACGGCGCAAGGGGAGACTTCACTGCCGCGCATCGGGAAAGTGACCTAGCCTAGTCAGTGCTATCCCAGGCTCCTAAACCATCCGTCCTTGGTGTTCTCGCTCCTCCTTTACTAGGGCGCATGTGCAGTGTTATATAATACAAATCTATTTTTAATTTATTACCGGATACAGAACGAACAAGAGGAGGAGAACGCTATAGGACGGCTGGCACAAATGTCATCGCCGAGATCCCCGAGGCTGACTAAGCGGACGGTGGCTGAAGCCTCTCAGCAGCGGTTGGCGGGCGATGTAGAGAGCGTCTCGACACCTACCTCGTTGAGCTCACGCAGAACACATATAAACGGGTGCTAAAATAGTTCAAGACCAATGTAAATACCTTTGGTATACTTCTGACACTCAGAGGGGCTTGTCTATAGCCATTATGCCTCTTCAGCCGGATATTCAGCCTTCGGTACTACTGATAACCATTGCATGAGTATACCATTCAGTTAGGACATTTTTACATTACTATAAAGTACACCGAGCGGTAAATCCCAAGGTAATAAGTTGTAAATGGTTGCGTGAAGCCCCGCCGACCGCTGGTAAAAGGCTTCAGCCACCGTCCGCTTAGTCAGCCTCGGGGATCTCGGCGACGACATTTGTGCCAGCCGTCCTATAGCGTTCTCCTCCTCTTGTTCGTTCTGTATCCGGTAATAAATTAAAAATAGATTTGTATTATATAACACTGCACGTGCGCCCTAGTAAAGGAGGAGCGAGAACGCTAAGGACGGATGGTTTAGGAGCCTGGTGCTATCCGCGGTCTGACTATCTAACTGTGCCGCACAGTGAGTAGTACTTGTTGTATATACGTTGAGGTCACTGGACTTGGCCGGTTTGTGAATATCGAGCCAACCTGCCGTAAGCAGGATGACGATGGCGAACTGAGTGCGTCAAGTTCCTCTTGGATCGTGTACTCAACTACATAGCCAACACGAGGTATGCTACGATGATGGCCTCGTCCTTGCGTCCTTCTGCTCTCGCACGGCTGCGACCAAACCGTCTTCACTTGAACTCCTGTCCTTCAGTCCGCAGCGTCCAGACAACCGCCTCCCAGTCAAACCCGCTCCGAACCGGTCTATACGCAACCGTCTTCGCGGTGTCCACCGGGCTATTCGCTGTATACTACTTCGACAGTAGATCGGCTTTGCATAGATATGTCTTGACTCCGCTGCTCCGGTATACCGTGGATCCGGAGACAGGACATAAGGTTGCGGTACAGGTGCTGCGAAGCGGTTTGGGACCAAAGGACGTCGTGCCCGATGATGAGAGGCTGAGGGCGGAGGTGAGTACATCAATCCATGAACGCCTGTGTGCTATGATTCTCAAGAAGAATTTTCGATGCGTATGAAAGATATGGGGAAGGGAATTATCCAACCCAATAGGCATCGCAGCGGGCTTCGATAAAGACGGGGATGCCATCGACGGTACGTACCAACTCGCTCTCGAGAAAAGTCTGCCCTCACACGTATACGCGACCGCCAGATCTCTTTGACCTCGGATTCAGCTGGGTCGAGATTGGCAGCGTGACTCCAAAGCCGCAGGTACGTCTTGCCGCTCTATCATTCCACCTCCCCTACCTACCTATACCGTCTGTCCCGTTCGCACAGCCAGGAAATCCCCGTCCACGCGTCTTCCACCTACCCACAGACTCCGCTATGATAAACCGATACGGCTTCCCGTCGAAGGGGCACGAATACGTGCTAGCTCGCCTGCGGGCCCGCCTATCCTCCGCTTTAGGGCTCGAGTCACAGACGGACCAGCCGGCGAGTCTGCGCCCGGACGCATTGCTCGCAGTCAACTTAGGAAAGAACAAGGAGTCCGATCCCGCAAGCGCGGACGATTTCGTAAGGGGAGTGAGGGTTTTCGCGCCGTATGCAGATGTCCTGGTGGTTAACGTATCGAGCCCGAATACTCCCGGCCTGCGGTACGTCCTCTCCGCTCTACTATCACTATATCGATTCACTTATGCGAATACACATACTTTTCAGTGGCCTCCAAGGCCGCGAACACCTCAGCAATCTCCTCAAAACAGTCTCCGAAGCCCGAGACGCGCCCCTCTTCCCTAGTACCTCATCCACCTCCGCTTCGCGGAAGCCGAAAATCGTCCTCAAAATCGCACCGGACCTCTCCGAGGGCGAAATAATCGACATCGCCGAGGTCGTCAAAGCAGCGGGCATCGACGGCGTCATCGTCAGCAACACGACAGTTCAGCGCCCTCCCACCCTTGCGGATCGTAAGCACCGCTGCGCAGCTCATTTCCTGTGTAAATATGACTGATTATCGATTGCTTTTATATCTCTGCTCGTAGCTAACAAGTCCGAAACCGGCGGCCTCTCAGGTCCCCCACTGAAGCCCCTCACACTCCGCTGCCTGCGCACGCTCCGCGCTCATCTCCCGGCAAACACGCCTATCATCGGGTGCGGCGGCGTCTCCTCGGGCGCCGACGCACTCGAATACGCGCGAGCGGGAGCATCATATGTGCAAATGTACACGCACTTTGGCTACGACGGCGCGGGCGCTGCGCGGAGGGTGAAGGACGAGCTGACGAGCCTACTCGAGAAGGAGGGGAAGACGTGGAGGAGGCTGGTGAGCGAGAGCATGGCGGCAACAGCGGAGAAGCGGGATATGAGTAAACCGAGGGAAGAAGCGCCGAGGACGGTGGAGCAGCTCATTGAAGAGGGGGAGGAGCTAAAGGGGCTGTTGGATCGTTTGGCAGAGAGGATGAAGCGGGAGGCGGATACCATAGGGGAGATTGACAGCGATGTCACTGCTGTGCCGCCCACTGCTATCTGAGTAGATATGAGACGAGTTTCGTGATTAGACGACTTTAGATACAGCAGTGAGTCATAAATACAGCAGGTTATCTCTACGAATACGTGGTCATCAAGTAGGTTGTCGTTAACGTTTAGGCTCTTCCTGACATCGCTCACCGTTCGAGCCTGAACCATAACGGAATCAGGTTCCAGATACGCTCGCGCTCCCTCGTCGCCCACGTCTCCAGACTACGTGCGCACGCCTCGCACTCCGAGAACTCGACGCTCTTCAGCTGGCCGAGCTCCTCGGCGACATACAGCGGGTCCGAGTACCCCCGTTCGCGGTCCATCAAGTAATGCTGCGTCGCGAGGTCGACGAGCTCGCCGAAGTCCTTGCGGCACGCTGCTGCGCTCACGCACATCCGCGAGCCCGCGGACTGCTTGCGCCGGTGCCCGAACGACGGCGGCGAGGACGGGCTTGACGCGTGCTGGTGGTAGTAGTTGCTGTTGTTGTTCGGCGAGGTGCCGAGCGACTGGATGAGGGCGGAGACGGCGTGTTGGGATGCTTCCTTGCCGAGTGTGAGCTTCTGGAGGTCGGGGAGCGAGAGCGGGGGCGAGCGTGTGCGGTGCAGCAGTTCGTCGTCGGATGCCTCGAAAATCTTGGCGTATGAGTAGCGGGAGAGGTCGTAGAAGGCGGAGGGGAGGAGGGAGGGGGCGTTGACTTCTCGGGCGAGATTGATGACAGCCTGGGTAACGTCGGTATAGGTGCCCGGGAAACGATGGGGGAACTTACGATTGGAGATGGGTATAAGTATGTTGTGGGCGGTCCTGCATCGGACTCGTACGAGCGTGCCCGGTCCTCCCTCGCGTCCCAACCCTCGAGGGTAGTCGGCCACGCCTTGCTCAAGTGAGCAAGCGCCTTCTCGCGCAATGCGTCTATCAGATACTTTGAGGAGAGTCGGAGTATCCCCGAGACGACCTGGAAGTCCTGTTGATCATTATCTTTAAACTCTCTACATACTCCCGCGTCAGTGCGACCGGATTAAACGAAGTCGGGCTCGGACGTACGTACGGTCCAGCATAGTACAAAGCCTTGAGCAGGTTCGAGAGGTCCTCGGCGCTATCGTGCAAGACGACGAGCGGGCACCCGTCGACCTCCTCGTTCGTGTTCACCCCCGCCTGGCGTGAACACGAAGGGTCGCATGAACCCGGAACCGGGAGGGAGAACATGTCGCGGAAGAAGTTGGAGTGAAGGGAGAGGACGGACATGTGCACGCGGAAGAGCGTGTCCTCCGCCTGCAGGACTACAGATCCATCAGAGAACCATAGTTCGGGGTGGCGGCGGGGCGTAGTCGAAGGCTCTGAATGGGACGGGGCGGGGCGGTCTATCACGAATTACAGAGGGGATGCGAATCAAATGGACTCACTGTCAGCGTGGAACGTCCCATTCGAGCGTCTATAGACCGTCGATGCTAAGCCGCCATTACTATTGCAGTCCATCCAGTCTGCGAGGCTGAGCTGCGGGCAGGGACTTCGGTGAAATAGAGAGTGGGCGCGGGCGACTCGGGGAGGAACGGTTGAATTTATGTATACACGTTGCCTCAGGGCCGATAATTTAGTGAGATCCGAGATATCTTATACAGGTATCATCAATGGTGATGCCAGATGTCGGGCGAAACGTGCTCGACAAAGACGTAAATGAGCACGAGCAGACAGATGGTGGCTTGGTACGAGACGCGTCGAAGTGCCAGTACGATTCTTGTAAAGTTAGTGTTCACGCCACAACCGTCTGGAAAGGGCTAGGAAAGAGATCTGGTCGCGATGAAACGCGAGCGTCATCTATATCCAGTGAGCAGCAAATATACAATAAATACACAGCACAAATGGTGATACAAAAGATTCCGAGTCAAGGGAACGAACAGGGTATCACCGTGACCTGAGCTCCACGGAACTAACATTCAAGGAGTCCAGTTCCGACTGTGCGAGCTGCTCCTCCGCCCTGCGGGCCCGATCCGCCAAATCCTCCATCAGCCACGCATGCGACTCGAGCTGCACGTCCCCGCCGCGTCTCAGCGTCTCTGACGGCCAGTCGTCTTCATCCTCCGGGGCGGCGAACGAGAAAGTCGTGATGTGGTCGTCAAAGTCACGCATGAGGGTCGTCGTGCCCCACGCGTTCTGGTTGCCCGAGGACGCGAACCCGCTGTCGGACGGATGGTGCGCGCGCGGGGCAAAAGCCATGGACTTGAGGTCCTGGTTCTTCGTCGGTACGGACGGCTCGGTCTCGCCTTCGGCCACCGAGCGTAGGTCGAGGAGGAAGCGGGCGGTGAGGATGGAGGAGATGAGGAGGGTGTAGTTGTTCAGAACTGTACTGAATGTTCCCTGTAGGAATGTGAGACTTGGGCCATGACGTAGGCCGTGCATTTGGTTAGCCACGTACCTGTGGGGCCTATGGAACAGACCAAATACCATAAGCAACAACCAGGACCAGACCGATAAAGACAGACGCACGAAGTAAAGAGCGACCGATGCGGCCTGAATAACTGTCATGACCCTGAACCCGAGTGTTAGTGCGTACGCCTACGGGTTCACCAATAACGCGACATACATAAAATACAAAACACCTAGAATCACATCAGTGCCAATCCACGATCGAAATGGGTGGGAGCAACTGACCCGAACGCAGGACGAGACCCGCCATTCCATGGCTTCCGACCTTGCTGTATCCGCCACCTTCTCGGATTACCTTGAGCAATCGCCAGCAGATCACGCCCGTGGTGATGACATCGAATATGATGAGGGATATGAAGGTTAATACAGTCGCTGGACGAGGAAATTCGATTAATCTTCCTTGACAGGATAAGATGGCAGAGATGGTACTCACATCTATTTTAGGGAAAACGACGACGATGAATAGGCGGTGAGTTTTCGTGGCATCCCCGGTAGATATATAGGGAGCCTTACAGTTTATCTTGGGCTCCCATACAGGAAGCGGTCGTGTCTTGCCACTATAGATACGACGATGCATGAGAATCGCACCCGGGATGTATCACTATCAGATGGAGACATACAATATCGAGCCCTACTATCAAAAGACCGACGAGTGATAGGATCCCAGAGAAGAAGTATCCTCCGCCCGTCACGGCGTAGACTCGAAGAATGAAGGAAACTGGATACTCCACTTAGCTGACTTTCGCCCGCATCAAACGGATGCAACTCACTGCAGATTGCCGTACGTGTGGGTACGAGGGCGATGGCCCATGTCGCTTTGTCGATGGCATCACAACTGACGAAACTGAGTCAATAGTTCCATCCAGCTCATGAGTAAACGTACTGCAGTCCGTTTTTAGTACGATCACGATAACCTGGAATCGACAGCGCGAAACGCACCTGTGGTGTGGTCGGCGTCCAGCTAACTTGGAAAACTTGAAAGGCAATGAGGGGGTATCGAACCGTATAATACACGACGCTCGACGCTCGGAATTTCGTATCCCAAACCAGGCGTTTCTCCCTCCCCATGTTCAGTATCATATCATAAAACATGAGGGCTGAGTACAGCACCCGGCGCACCCACAGTCAGTCAATCCGCGGACGTGCCAAGTGATCCAAACACTCACCCATCCTGGAATACGCCGCATATCTGTTGACCTGCCTGCAGAAGGGAAGTGATTATTCGGATCACGCTCGTCGAACGTGATGATCAGGCAAACACGCACGATGTCCTGGCTTGGTGGTACGTCTGTGCGGCGAGCACGACGGGCTTGAGCAGGGACGTCGATGCCATGGTGGAGGACCGAGGAAAGCCGCAGAGCAGGCGCGCGGGGCTCGGTTACGCAGATATATTGGAGCCCTTGAGGGATCACATGTAGACTACGTATGTTATACTTAGCAAGCGATTTGATTCCAGTATCCGTCCCCGCGGCATCAATGTGATGAGCCATCACGAAAGATAGAAGTTCCCTTGCAAGTCATTTAGGCAAGATATGGGAGGGAGCCCTGCGAGTGGGCGCAAAAGCAGGTACATAATCGTCGATGTATGTTCTGTGGTTTCAAGACTGCTGTGTTACAAACAGATAACGACGAGTAGTCCGTCTTCAAAGCTCCCAGCATCTTCGTATACACGCGAGCCGTACTACGAGCGAAAAGTCTGTCGGGGTGGCTGTGCAGCTGTGGCTCTGTGCCTCGGTCTCGGTGCCGCGATCAGATTGGCCACATCAACGACGACCTCATCCGTGCCTGGCACTGAACTTTGTTTATTGCCACAGTGGCTTGCGAATACATAGCAATAACGATCGTGCTGAGACAGACAAGGCGATGTTCCAGGACGCGCAAACGGCTCGGAAACCACGCAGCATGTCGAGGCGCTGCTGAAATTCCATCTCTTCAGTATCCACTCTGATTTGATGCGAAATCTTGCAACAAGAAAGCCAGCGCTCGCGGAGCGTGCCGCACCACGCCACAGCGTCGAAGGTGTCAACCAACTCGGAGAATGGCAGATTCTGCAATGCTGCCAATGCATCGATTGGACCATGAACTTGCGGCTTCCAGGACCGAACGCGATGTGACCGATCTATTCTTGCTTCCAGCGTCAGACACGCTGTCAGACTCGTAGTGCCCTTACCATGTAAGCCATCTGTACCCTTCGCCGACACCTTGGATGCTTTATTTGATCTAGACCGGCGCCGTTAAGTCGATGTCACAAGTATACCCATCGCTCTGCGGTATCAGGGCAACCTCGCTGGGCGTTCAATGACGCTGAGCTCCTGGTAGATCCACCGACAATCAAGCCCTCCGCGGCGCTAGACTGCGATTGCAGGCAGAGTAGTTTGCTTCGACGCAAACGCTTGCGCCTCCAAGTTCACCGTCCACGGCAACAGCGGGGAGCCGAGCGGGAAACACCGCCAGAGTCGCTGCTCATCCTGTACGGTGATTATGCGGAGGTCCCGACCACGCGCGTGCAGTAGGCATTCGCTCGGTCCTACTCTGCCCATGCATACGAGTGGCAAAAGCCCCGGGCAGGTCGAGCACCGAGTAATGCGAGTCATCGGACGCTCGTATATCGGACTTCCAGAGATTATTAGGCGTGAAGGTAATTAGATGACGCCGGCGTCGTGGCACGGAGCACATAGCTCCCTGACTGAAGACGTGTCAGTAATATGCGGGACCAATGTTCTGTATTTCTGTCTATTTTACTCAATCGATCGTATGTCCAGAAACGCCGTCCTGCTGGGCTACGCGGGATCCTCAAAGTTCCATGGAAGTCGCATCCGATATTTCTCGAAGCATTGGCTCAGTGAAGTGAATAACCAATATCGGGTCGTGCTCACCATCGGGTCACCCGCGTAAGATGCCACATGAGCGTGCAGGGACCCTAGCGAGGTAAGTCCTCTTTCGTTTTACCCGTCCGAGTCCAGATGCTTGCGCGAGAAGTTCACGTCAGCCGGAATGCGCAGAGGCCAAATAGGTGAATGGGAACGTGCGATGTTGTTCCACTCTCTTGTCCTTGACATCTTACATCTCGGGTAGAGGGCAAATCGGATCGTTGATAGGTATACAAGCGATGAATATATAACTGGTGCCGCCGCTGTGTGTACCTGAGTGCACACCGTTACGGACGTTGAGCTTTCGACAGACGGAAGCGGCATGCTGGTACATCTGTGCTCGCACCCGTGTATATATCGGTACCTCCAAAGGATGTACAGTTCCTATGTACGCAGCTGAATGAGACGTCCGGTAGCACGCGAACCCCACCTTGAAGGTTCTCAAGAAGCGGGCGACGCCCACTTTGCAGGTTGTGCTATTTCTTTGACCTTCCTGCCAATGAGCTACCCGAGTTTAAGCTTGTAAAACCCATCGCTCGGCCTTGACTGCAGCGGTGCGCGCCGAACACATGATGAAGTTTGAGACCTATGCTTAGAGGATGTCCTCTGCCTCTCTGCTGTTCTTTACAGCTCCAAGGCGTCTGCAGCGTCTCCGCGACCAAGATGCAAGAGTTCCTTACAGGTAGAGAGTGCATCTGGTGCCCTCTAAGATAGCTGGAGCTTGCCTGCAGTCCACTATCCCCCGTATCTCACCACACTCTTGATAGTTACAGACTCTGGCGCCGGCTATGATGGATGGAAATCAGACAGACCCTCCGAAGAAGGGACTCGCAAGGATCCGGGTATGGTGGCTTCCTTGACTCAGGGCATGACTAGAGAATGATTGCGCGTGGGTTTGTGGCCGCAACGCCCTGTGAGGATTGGGCAATCGCTGCAACTGTGATAGCGCACGGATTATCACGGTCTACCAGATGACAGTGAGGCAAGATAATCTTTCTGGACTCCGCATAGGTATCCCAAGCCGGAGAATACACGTGCTATGCCATGATACGAATATGAATGCATTAACGCCTCCATTCCTTGAACAAAGAACTACATCGCCTTATGACTCATCGGTCAAGGAGCGAAACTGTATGTACGCCAGCGTATCTCAGTGCTTCTTCACTCCTCCTACAATGCAACGAAGATTCCCATTTGCTATTATGGATGCATGTTCAGTGACTTCAGATGCCCTCTGAACAAGTGTGTAAGACCCACTGACCTGACTGGTGCTGCCATCGCAATCCGCTATCTCTACAGGCACAGTGCTACCTGTAGGCCAGGAGACACACTTTCCAGTGCCTTTGCCGCTTCCATCGGTGATCTCCATGGTGCAGCCAGCTGCAGCGAGCTCGTGGTCCGGCACGCCCGTGTTGCACTCGTCATTGCAGGTCACAATGAACTTGGTCAGCGGTACTCAGCTCAGCGGGTGGCGGCATATCTGATGAAACAGTCTAGCTTACCTCGGTTCCTCCAGAACTACTGCCTTGAAAACCGCTGTCCGTTGCAAGTACTTGCTGGTTAACCGCGTTGTTCTGGAAAGTAAAGATGTTTGGTCCGTTGGTCGAGCTAATTGCCTGGAACTTCGAAAAGTCGTCGGGATCACTCTCAAAGAACTGACAATCGTGTTTATGAGCACGGATGACTGGACGATCACGGAAGAAAGAAAGTCTTTCACCCAAGCTAGTGTCCCGTGCTCAATACCGGCCCTGGGGACCTGGAATACGTTCCAGCGGATTCTACTGTCAGGGTCTCCAGCGGCGGTCAGTGTCAGACCAGATAGGACTGCGTTATCCATTTATTGTAAGAGACGGGATATACCAACATGAAGAGAAAGCAGGCTTACCCGAGAGGTCGCAGACTGGGGCACGTTTCATGTGAGGCGCAGCATATGCAAAGGGGGCCAAAGAAAAGACGGCGGAGGCAGCGACGGTGGAGACCTTCATTATAAACAGAATATGAGGACGAAGTATAGAGATAATAAGGCTGTAGCTTGAGCAGGAGTGAGAAGGCAAAGCAGTCTTGTGAATGGGGTACCAGACCTGGGGAATACTATCGATTTGGCGTGCTTATATATGCTCCCATGGCATGGACGGTGTTTATGCTTGAGCCCGGAATGGCCACGTTTCGTAACGATTTGGGAGGGGTGCCGAGGATATCAACGTTCGGAAATATGAACCGGGGTGCATCAAATTACGAGAGTGGGCGTGAGTCTGCGTGACGAGGTCAATTAAGTGCTGAGACCCGAACATACTGCATCAACGGGTACCAAGGCCGTGAAATGCCGAACTTGGCAGTAATCACTCTGCCGATGCTGCAACACTTTGCCACTTCAGATCAGGTATATAAATTTGCACGGCCCGTGGACACCTTCGATGAGTTTGCACTCCATGAACGAGTACTAAACTGAACGAGGTTTCAGCAATAAAATGGCATCACAGGTATGATAGCTTAGGCTTACCTTTCAGTTGTGATTCTGCCACAGACGGAGAGCGTCGCGATCTTCAACGCCACGACTCTCATGGAAGCGACTTCTGCAGCCTAAAATTTCGACGGTATCACATTGGTCCTTCTCTTATGCCCTGCAGCTGTATGTTTAGGACGAACCGGGAGTGAACTGGAGCTGGACATCTCGAAGGGGGGGACATGCATTTGCTGCGTCGACGCGCGGTCCCGAATGCACAGAAACGGTGTGACCCCTATATGATGAGGTATTCCCGGAAGTCGGTATTGTGTATCACACGCGGACAGATGGGCGTTTTGCTATCCAGGCAGCCTCCATGGATATGTGGCTGGTTCGGCATCAGTTAGCTTCGTGTTAGGCACCCGTGGAAACTTGACCTGTTGCTGCGTATCTGACAACGCGCATCAACACCGCTCTCTACACATTTCTCCTGCATGCTCCTTAAGGAAGCACGGTATGTGAGCAACACGGGTGCTTGTGCTGTTAGTGTCGTAAGACTAATGGTGGTGGTCACCAGCACTGTGGGCTCGGGCTGCTCGGCTCTTCGATCTCTCCACGAAGCCTTGATTTGTGCGCTTGATCTCGGATTTCGTGAATGAAATCACGGGATATGTGGAGCTCAGGCCGAGCTTCTACAGTTACTAGCATTCAGGAGCACTTCGACGAGGACAGGCACCGCACTTCTTCTGGGACGGATACGTGCAGAGTTGCACCGCATTCAAAATGCATTGTGAGTTCGCTTTTTAAGCAGACTTGCACGAGTCGACATACCCAGCTACCATAGATTCGGGCATGATGATGCGGGTATGCATCCGAAGCAAGAGGTTTGCGACGGTGTAACGGATACGTGGTCCGTCTCAGGTCAGCTATCACCATGGTCCTCAGTAATCGCCGTCGTGACGAGCCTGAAGGGACGTATTACGGTGACGCGGCACCGGAATTCATGGGCACGTACCAAACCTATCATCGTGATGTGAATCACTCATAGGAAAGACAATTTGTCCAGTCCATCTTCAGTTGAATGGTAATGACAAGGATAACGACGAACCAGCGCTATACGGTATCTAGCATGCATCACTGTTAGCTTGTATCTGATCTTAACTTGCTAAGGATAGGCGAGAAATATCTCTGGCGCAGCTTACTAAATCTGGGTTATTTATACTGTCATCGCAGTCCGCTGCAGTGGGAAGGGCATTTGGTTCGTTGAGTGCCATACCCCATACGTGAGCGAGCAATGGATAAATGCACCTGATGCCGTTGACGCCATACCTTTCCTGAACTCCGAAGTTTTGACTAACAGGTCCTAGGTATGGAGGGCGTATCCTTCCCTCCCTTTCCGCTGGCTATCGACCGCTTCACTGTACTTGACCTTTCCTTCTATATTCGACCAAACCTTCGACGACGAAGACGTGTGTTCCAATGAGATCATGAAACACTCATAGTACGGTCCATCAAACACCGAATCAGGTGGCAACACGGTTTGCATACAGAGCATCGAGGCAATCGAGCGCATGTGGGAATCCCCTGAGACGCAGATAACCATGCTGGCACAGTTCGACACTTTCGTGCTTCACTTCATATCGGGTGCCAGCCCCAAATTCCAATACCTTGAGCGCAGCATCAGTATCATCGCGACAAAGAGATCAATAACCCAGACTACACCGCAACGGATATAAGGCTTGATTGGCAACATGGATCTAAAAACCCAGGGCCTTGCGCGTACAAAGTCATGGGACTGTCAAAACGAAAGCCGTGCAATGTCTTTGCAATGCGAAACCGGACGAAAGCCGTCCTCTGGCTGCGCCCTAAGCTCACACTGAGAGTCCAATTCATACACCGAGTATCACTGAACCGACAACAAGCACATACCGATACAACTTTCAGAAGCATAGACGTACCCAAACACCAGTGTGCCTTCTCCCGATCCATCCCATCGTACCGACGAACCTAATCCCCATCCCCACGCCCACTGGCCTCGTCACCTTCCCCGCCTCCCGTCGCTTCTTCTTCCAGTCCCTCATCATCTCTCCCATACTTTCCTCCTACAGACTCTTCAGTTCCTCGTCCTCTAGGGGCTCGTATACCCATCCCCGCTCCATAAACATGTCCAGCACGTCCTTCCGGCGTCCCTTTGTTCGCGGGAAGAACAGCGGACCTTGGGGTCTAGGGTGACCGGCTGCGATTTTTTAGCTGAGTGAGACGACGGTAGGATTACCGGGATGGGTTGGGTTGCGGAAGGAGCCGCGGGCACGATGTCGATGCTGGAGGGGAGGGCGAGGTCCTCGTCCAGCTCCAGATCGTAGCCTAGGAGAGAAACCCGACTGTAGCATGGGTTAGTGGGCGTCAGCAGGGCAGCAGGACTCTTCTTTCCGGCAAAATCCTTCCGGCTCTCCCCAACCTCCGGCTCAACAGCCCGCGGTAGCTCACCCACGGATTCGCGTTCGCTGTCGCTCTCCTCTCCATCGCCTTCCTCACTTGTGTCCTCGCTCTCGCTAACCTCTTCCTCACCCGCATCGCCCTCTTCTCCAATTTCCATGGTCACATCTCCCCCTGCGGCGCCCCGCACACCCCGTCGCCGATCCACGACGTCTTCAGATGCATACTTCCATACTACACCGGATCAATCGTCCTCCTCCGGGCCTGCGTCGGCGGGTCCCCCTTCCTCCCCTTGCCCTCCTTCCCCGGCCGCACCCGCACGAGCGTCACCATGCGCCCCGTCTCCGCCACACGGAACACTTTCCTGCTCTTCGCTTCTGCAGGGGAGACTGGGTCCATGGAGGGCGCGTGCGTGCGGTGCACGCCGCGCGGGTGTTTCGGGGGACGTGAGGGTGGGGGCGGGGCGCGCTGGCGTTCGAGTCTGGCAAGTGGTTAGTAGGAGCAGAGTAGGGGAACGGGTGAATGGTGTACGAGTGGAGAGGGTAAGAGGGTAGAGTAGAAGACATTGTACAGACCTCTCGCGAAAGTCAGGCTTCGCCCTCCCCGATGCACAGCTTTGCGCCCTTCCACGTCGCCCCGCTGAGCGCAGTTTTACCTAACTTCGCAGATCGAGATCCGTCAGTGAAGGCTACTATCTCAAATACCCATCGCCAGCAAAGACAAGACAAAACTCACACTTTCTTAGCCCGTCCTCGCTCCCCACGATGTCGACGTGCCCGAACCCCCTGGGCCGCCCGACGCGGTCGAGCTTGTCGAACCCCTCGATGAACTTTGCGGTGGTGCCGACCGCTTCGAGACGCGTCTTGAGGTCGGCGGGGGTTGTGGCGGGGATGACGCCAGAGATGTGGAGGCGCTTGGAAATAAGTCTTTCGGTTGAGGAGGAGGGGGCTGTCATCGTCGGACGGGCTGAGGATTCGTCCTCGTCGAAGAATGGGACTTAGTCAGGCTCGTAACCACCCTCTACAACGCATTGAGGCAGAAGCCATATTCTGCCTCAATCTGCTAAAGAGGGTGGTCACGAACCTAACCATTCCCATAAATAATCTCTAAACGAGCTAATGAACGAGAGACAATCGTGGCGGTGGCGCTCGCCTTCTCCCAGTCTCCGGCTTTCTGAGGGCGACTAAGTACCGCCGCTGCAGTCCACGCCAATCGCAATTACATAAAGCACATGTAGACCTTAATGTCTGCCCCTACTACCCCGAAGAAGTCGAGAATACCTGCGCCATATTTCTCGCCATCCAGAACTTCACGCTACTTCAGCTGCTCCGATGTGCCGACCAAGCCCAGGAACCAAGCGAGGACAGTCCATGTCGTGCTTGCGGAAGTGGACAGTGATTTGGTCGGAGTCAGCGATCAACAACTTGGAGACAGTCAAACTGAGCTGGTTCGCGATCCTGCATTCTTGTGTTTCGGAGACCTTTTCATCCAAACATATGACGAACTCTGGCGGTCTAAGCCTATCTTGATCCAGGGTGCGTGGCCTTCCAAAGTACGTTATGGCGAAGTAAACTCATCCGTCGCGGTTAGAACATTTGAGTGGAGATCCTTGGACGTTGCTCATTGCAACCACCTTCCTCAACAAGACGGCCGGTAAATACGCAATTCCCATCTTCTGGGAGGTTCTCAAGAAGTGGCCTACGCCGGAAGCACTCTCTGCAGGTTGTACCAATTCTTTTACCTTGCTGCGCAGCTGACCGATGTGTTGCAAGCGAACGAGTCCGAGCTTGTAGAGCTCATCACACCGCTCGGACTGCAGCGCCAGCGGGCGAAACGAATAATTAAGCTTTCAAATGCGTACTTGAAGGACCCGCCTCTTCCTGGCGTTCTCCACAGGTCGAAGGTGTATCTACCGTCTCCACGATCAAAATGTCCGAAGTCCTTACAGGTAGCGGGTGCGTCTACCGCTGCCTGCTCGGGTGCTTCGGAGGATAGCTGGAGCTTACCAGCAACTCGCTATCCTCCGACTCCCATATCGCACCTTCCAGGTGCTGGTCCGTATGCTCTCGATAGTTACAGGATCTTCTGCGCCAGGGATGACGAGTGGAAATCAGTCAGACCCTCCGACAAGGAACTCATCAAGTATCTGGTATGTTGTCTCTCTTGGCTTCAAGTGCGACTAATAACCATTTCTGCATAGAAATGGAAGTGGGCTGTGACTTCTTTCGATCTGTGGGAACCCGAGAGTGGGGTTCTGAGGAAGATCGCGCTCGAAGAGATGCAAGCTTTAATCGCTGAACTTGCAGCAGCGCACGGATGCCATGGTCTACTGGATCGCGTCTAAGCAGACCATGTGTGCGTGGTGGTGGAGGCAGCGCGCCATAAACGATCGCGACGGTTCCTCCGCGTGTAAGGTATCGCCTGAGCACCGGAACCCAATCGGAATGATGGAGTGTACGATTCACAGTGTTGAAGATACGCCGTTGGAGGGTCGATATACGCGAGCAAGTGGACTGCGCGGCGGTGAAGCAAATAGGTGGGACGTGCCTATCCCATTCTTACCAGTACTATCGCACTACGTATGTGTTATTTTCCATCAATGCTCGTAGGCACCGCCAGTGTATATCCCTGCTGAGTATACGAGAGCCATGATGCTGCCGCTGCTGGGTATAGCCTGTCAGCAAGTGTACACTGGCAGTTTTATGGCCCTCGAGCTTGGTAGTCCTCATACAATCCGAATGTGCATGTCTCGACAACTTTACGCTGAGCTGGAATCGAACACAGGATTCAATCAGATTTCACATACGCGAGGTTTCTGTGCGCCGCGGCCGGCTACATCCGTGGTGGCTGAGATATCTGCTCATTCTCCGTTCTGCCTCATTGTGGGCTCAAAAAATTTGTATCGGAGGGCAGAAGACCGGGGGAAAGTAATAAAATAATCTCGGATGGTTCAAAATGACGAGAGTGGGATTCGAACCCACGCCCTTTCGGATCAGATCCTTAGTCTGACGCCTTAGACCGCTCGGCCATCTCGCCATGATGATTGCGTCTCCCTCACTTTATATTTTCCATTCACCCCGGATCCCGTTCCAGGGGGCTGGATGTTACCGATACCCACGGCCAGAGGGTCCGGGTTTGCCGAGAGCATAAGCGGGAATGCGAAAGCAGGCTCGATAAATATCGAGTCATTCCAAACTTGCCACTGACCCCCTATGCAAGTATGTGGTTCTGGGAAATGGCAAAAATTTGGTCAGGGTATAGTCGCTTGAAACCGCCGAATAGCTGCTGATTCTCAAGGCCTCTGTCAAGAGACGACGTACGAGATTTACTCAGACTGATTTCGAGTCGCAGGCGCGCAGCGCTAGCTCGGTAGGTTGATCGCTGTACTATAAAGTCTAGTTTCGGAAGCTGCGCGAAAATTTGACTCATTGGACACGGCTATGATTTCGAATAACCAGCAGGGATACTGGTTGTGTGCGGAAGTCTGCCAGGTGCGGGTTGATTTGAAAAAATACCATATATGTTGTGGCTGCGGCAACTTCAGCCTCGAGGCGGTAGAAATGGCAATATTCTTATATTTCGACTGTATTCTTGGTACCCTCTAGTGCGGCGTCTACTGTCAAATACGGTTTACAGCCCTGAAGTCCGTTATCTGGTAAGAGTGCCACAATTTGGACCATATACGACCAAACAACAGAGCTGACGTTTCGCTGACCCGCTTCCTTCTTGTGGAAGTGAGCAACTATCAACGAACTGTCAGCGAAGGTCTTCCACAAGGCCGATTCAGTGCCCTTGTATCGCATTGGGCGACTCCTACTGACTTAAAAAACCAGACATGCCCGTCTTCGTCTTGCCGTTGCTTTCCCCCCTTCCACTATGCCGACAGCGGTATGAGCTCGTGCGGTTCTATGGGAGGCCGCTGTGAGCGACAACGCCCTGAACGCGATTTTTGATGAGTGGGCACACGATAACTGGGAAGTCGTCCCCGTAGTGCCAAATCGCAAGGAGGTCTCGGACTCATACGTCCAATACGTCGCGGGCGCGTATCCTGCTTTTAAAGGCAAGGAATGGGCGGTAGAAGGACTAGAAGGCATGTACCGTTTGCGCTCCAGCGTCTTCGGTGGTTACCAACGTATCACCAGATCGTCTTTTCCAGTTCTTCTTCCATCAAGTCGAACACTCCAGGTCCACCAAGAACCCAGGAGAACAGATAAATTATCATACCGTGGTAATGCTACGATGGGAAATTCTCCACTTGGTGTGTTTCAGTTTTTACCGGTTTCCTCGTCGTGCTCATCTGATCATTTTCAGCAGATGATAGCCTTGACCGGCACTAATGGGAATGCATTCGCCGCCCACTATATCGACGTAACACAGACTGTAAGTCGCCATTCAGACCACACGTTATTTCTCAGTTGATACTTTGCAACGTACAGTGGGTCGATCAAATCCAGGAGCGTTTCCAGCTGCGCACGGAAGTCCGCGAGAGACAGGACTCGGGCCCGCCCGAGGCTTCCCTTCTGACAACCGCAATGCTGGACAAGCCCTATGCGCACGGCTCTGATGAGGCCGAAGGTAGCTTGGCTGGGAATTTTGACTCTGATTTGGATGTCTCTTTTGATGAGGACACCTACTGAAGCGGGTGACGTCGACATTGTTATGATGCATCACATCGCATCCGTTCGTCATTGATGATCTCAGAAAGGAGACGGAAGAAGCGAGTGCTTTCGCTGACAGAGAGGAAATCATGTAATAGCACTAGTATTCAGAGCCATGGTTGCAAAACTGTATATTGTAACATAGGATTGTATATCTAAATGCAAGACTGTAGTATTTTCTAATGTGGTTACAGCTCTCCCGTCTGTCTCTTTAGACTACTAGGCCGTCCCACCATCATGAGATTGAGATCTGGATGATTTATATGATCGCCGCTGCCCTTCTCAGTCGTGGATGGAGTCCCTTTTAGGTGTGATATTGTGCACCTTCGTGATTCAGACAGAATATCTGCAGGAGAAAGACCACTGGCTATCCTCGGAACACCGTAAAATGATGATCCGTCATACACGAGTAGACGTAGACACATGGGTAGATGTGGGACATAATCAAGACCTCGAGGGTGGGTAATAGGTGCTTAAAGCCCCCGATAGCGGTAGAGATTGTCACCCGTGTGTCTGGTGTCCTCAATAGGCTCAGAATACGTTCTGAGGGCGTGGTTTCCAATGCGCCGAGGGTGTCCAAGTTGCCACATTATGCACCACACAAGACCAAATAACACGCCCGACGCTTCCGAATCCGACAAGTGAAACCGTCCGTGCCACAGCTCGAACTCTACACGACTGTATGACACACTAGCACATCCCCGCCTATAAGTACATTCTATCCGGACCCTGGTTCTGGCTTAACTTATCGTCTCCATATTTCTTGGCTGTATTCTTGGGTTGTTGTCTATGGGCGGGAAGAAGTATCGGCTGGAGGAGGTCTTGCCGTTACTGGAGGAGAAGGATGCGAAGGTACGTCGTCATCTTAGCCCTCCCCGTGATTCAGCTCAGGCAGAGATCATGTCGATATGTCAGATTGCGCGCCTGGAGCTGGAGGTACAAGCGTTCGCGGCACGGGCGTCTCACATGCAGGGCCGCTTCTTGTCCACACTCGATGCCCTCGACGAACTCGAAGCAAAACATCGGCTAGAGCTCGACGAGAGCCAACAGGAAATCCATCAGCTCCGCACTAACCTCTCTCGGTACATCGCACGCGTAGAGGCTGCGGAGTCGGAGCGGGACGATATGAGGGACGCTGTCATGCAGCTGGTCGAGAAAGGTGGGTTGGGTTCCGTGTCTATCTCGTATGATATGACAGGAGGGTAGATTTCTACCACCTTTTGCTTACGTATACTTGTCGTCCTATTATGTCTGTAGTTGAAAAATCCAATGATTACAGTCTGTGGCCGCACAGCCGCATCCGCTTGGCAAGACCCGCCGGTCGGTCCCCTCCCTCGCTCATCTGCATCTCTTGCCCCGGTCCGACTCCCTCCCGTCTCTCCCATTGCAGACGCACATCTTATCGAAGGTAAGAACGCATCCGCGAGCATACGAACACGAGAGGACCTGCCATCCGACGAGGATCTGCACGCCTATGCCTCCGCACTAATCGCGTCTCTGAGGGTGGAGAGAGACTTGGAGAGGAAGGCGCACGCAATCACGCGCAGGGACGCCGAGCACCGCGTCGCGCTGCTGGAGGCGCAGGTGGCGCGGAGGGACGCCGAGCTGGAGGCATGCATTTTCCATCCGGAACATATGAGCAAGCTCCAGGCCGCCGAGCACGAGCCCAAGCTTGTGCCCCTGTCTGCTAAGGACACTAGTCTGAGCGAGGAGGACATCATTAGTGTCCTGGAGATGACCGCGAGGCGGAACCGGGCGCTGGAACTGGAGGTGAAGGAGATTGCAGCGCGAGTGCGTTCTTGTCCTCATCGTGCCTGTTCCCCTTGCATCGGATTAACGTGATCACACAGCTGGAGAACGCGCGCGCATCCTGCTCCTCAGACGGAGGGGAAACCCCGACCAAGCTTCCAGGACATTCGTCTCCGGCGCAACCGGAACACCTCACTTCTTTGAATACTCCCCGGGCGTCTGCGCGCCGTCCCTGTGCAGCGCGGGAGAGTAACGGCCTTGCGGCGCTATCTTCAGAGGACGAGACGATCCGCGTACCAGATGAGCGACGAGGTACGTTTCCTCTTCGCTCGGATCCCACAACATCCCCCTTTGCCACACATGACGCTACTTATCTGACTGTTCCGAATCCCTGACCTTTCGTTCTATCGCTAGCCAACGCCTTTGCATACGCACGTCCGTCCTCGGACTCCGAGGCTGATATGGTACCCCACTGGCTGCACGCGCTGCACGAGCAGGTCGCGGCGCTCGGGAGGCAGGTGCAGGCGTTCGGCGAAGAGCGCGACGCGCTCGCGCGGCTTGTCAGTGGCACTAAGCACCCCGATACTCCCAATGAACCCCCGTACGTCCCACCCGGCTTCTCCTGCGTTGGAACTATTAACATTGCTCCCGTCCCTTCGGCAGAGCTGTCAACGACCCGGCTCATGGCGGGATGGGACGAATCGCCTCTCCAGAACATGGACCGCCGGTGCCTCCGGTACGTCCATCACGCACAGCCCTGGGGCCTAACCTGACCGTGCATGTATCGCTAGACAGATCGCCCCGACGAACACGCCCGAGAGGGTAATGATAGGTACGTTCTCCGCCGCTCCCATGGCTTCCGCCACTCGTCCTCAGCTCCCGCACTGCACCGACCCAGGGAACGTCCGCCTTCCGTGCCGCCCGTACTAGTAAGTCAGATTACGCACTCACTCGAGCAGTGCACCCTCACGGAACTAACATCGTTATCACAGTCAAATCACGATGGTGTGCAAGACCACGACGGCGGGAGCGAGGGCGAGCGCTCGATGGAGCTCGCGACGCCCGTCATGCCCAGCGTGCTCTTCGACGGCGACCAGGCGATACAAGTACACGCCCCCGATCCGGCTCCGCGGTCTCCTCCACCGCCACGCAATAACGGTCTAGAAGGCTACGTGGGATACGAGGGATCCCCCCCTCCCCCTTCTCCTCACCCTCCATCCGAGCGCCCCCGGCCTGATACGCTCGAAGCGACGGTCGCGCGCATTGAGGCGGCGCTCGAGGAGGCGCGGCGGGATATCGACGCGAAGGAGACGTTGTTGGAGGGGCTGAGGGCGGAGGTGAGGGAGGTAAGGCGGTGGGTGTTCGGGGATGGACCAGAGGGAGGGGGAGGTGATGATGGGTTGTTGATAGATTTGTGAACATTCTACTCTACCGATTGCCTGTATCAATATGTGTCTGTATCTGCATCTCTCCGAGTTCTCGGACATGACCCAAAAACCCAAGTGTTCTATATTGGGGAAGAGTAGGTTATAGGCCTCCAGGAAGACATCGTGACAACGGCTTAGTGGTCTAGTAGTATGATACCCGCTTCGGGCTTGCGAGAGCTCCTGGATGATATCCAGAAATTGCGGGTGGTCCCGGGTTCAATTCCCGGCTGAGCCCTTTCAAGTTGCATAACTGATTTTCCTCATTTTTTTCTGGAAAATTTAGAAACGTTCTTCTCGGTACAGTGCCTTGCATAAGAAACTGAACATCGCATTTCCGCGCGCGTTGTTTGTCCGCGCCAAATATACCCTTTTCGGGTATCGGCAAATGTGCGGCAAAGACCCACCGAGAGGGAGGGTAGCTAGGCATACAGGTGGGGGCAGAGTATAATGATTTACAGCCCTTAGTGTAGTTGTAGAATATACATTTCATGCATTCTCTGAAGCCTTTCGAGCCGTCTCGGGGCGTCTGCGACTCCCTGCCCAACAAACGGTCCCGCGAGAGGCCTTCCGGACCTACCCAAAAAGGGTATATTTGGCGCGGACAAACGACGCGCGCGGAAATGCGATGTTCAGTTTCTTATGCAAAGCACTGTACTGTAGCGCCAGCGTCACCTCAGCGCGAGTTGTCGCCACGCTGGGTCACTGCAGCGCGACTGCAGCGTACTGCAGCGTGGCGCTGGCTGGCAGTGGAGGACTCGCACAAAGCCGTTGCCACGCAAGCGTAGAGCACGTGACGAACTTCACGCCACTTTCCGACGTCATGCTGGGATGGACAGGTGGCGGGAACACGCCGTGCGAAAAGACACCAATGGGAGGAGCTCCTTGCTGGATTCCGCGGACAAGCGCCCTCGCCCAGCGCGACTGCAGAGTAGGGCAGCCGTACTGCAGCGTGGCTCTGCAGTGACCAAAGTGACCACGCTGGGCGCCCAGCGCTAGCGCCACTCTGCAGTCACCCTGGCGCTGCGGCAGCACTAGCGTACGGGGCGTACGCGCACGAGAGGTTGTTTGTACTGATTCGGCACACCATCTGTGGTGATGTCCAATGCGATATCGTTGTGCTCTATTCGATCCTATCCTACTTTTGCGCCCCATGGCCCTTTCCTTTGGACGGGCGCGCCTTGCCCTTGTCTTTGGCAGGCTTGCTGGGGACGTACGTGTACGAGGGCGCGCCGGGGCGGACGTTCATCCACGGCCGCACGGGGTCGGGCTGGCGCCGCGCGTACTCGACCTCGCGCGGAGGCGGCGGTATGCGCTCTGGCTCCGGCTCGTCCTCTTCCTGGACCTTGGGGGTGTGCGAGGGCGAGGGGGCGGGGCTGGCGGAGTAGGAGGACACGACGACCTTTTTGTGCTTGGCCGTGCCCGTGAGCGAGAGGACCTTGTGCGTCTGGTTCGCCGCGCGGAGGTTTGAATCAGGGAGGGAGGTGGAGGAGGCGGAGGCGGAGAGGGAGGGGAAGGCGCCGGCTGCTTTGCGCGCGTCCTCGAGCGCTTGGAGGCGCGCGGCTTCTTCGCGCGCGAGGGTCGCGTCGATCTGGTCGCTCAGCTGGAGGGCGAGGGCTTCGCGCGCGGAGGGGGCCATGAGCGGGGCGGCGCAGGAGGGGCAGGCGTAGAACGGGAGGTTGACGGCGCAGAGGACGAGCCCGCAGGACTTGCAGATGGGCGTGTACGGCGAGAGGTCGTGGATGCGCGCTGGTGGAGGAATAGCTCAGAGTTAGACGGTCGTGCAACCAGCCATGCCGCGGACCTTTGCAGAAGCACCCGCCCTTGGGGTCCCGCGCGCCGTCCGTGGTGTTCCTCAGCCCGCCGACGAGCGCCTCGAGCCGGCGCACGTCCCTGCTCTTCGGCGCGGCATCGCTGTTCGCGGACCTGTCCCTGGACCTGGCGGACTGCTGCTTGGACGGGGAGGGCGGGTGGCTGGGGCGGATGCGGTCGGAGGGGACGGACGAGTTGTGTTTGGACCAGGCGGTGCGGTGCATCTTGGGTTGATGATGTTCGGGGGAAAGCAGAAGAAAGCGGGAAGAGAGCATCACTGTCGGTGTGCAGATCTTATCTGCTAGATCTGATCTGATCTCATCATTGCTGCTGCTGCACAAAGTGATGCATCCGCCCGCGAGTCTGTGGATGCAGCCCCTGAGATAGAATGTCGTATGTACGTTAGAAAGAGAAAAACATAAGGGCGTATACGCCGCAGTAAGCACCGCTGATTCCGACGTCGCCGGTCTTCTGTGTCATATACACTCGATAACGAGAACAAACGCAATACAGCACCCGGCTTTCCAGCAATACTCATTCCGCGGCCAGACCCCGCCTACAAAATACACTCCCAGATTCCCCCTAACCCCGCCGCTCAGCCTTCGCTACTGCCCTCGAGCCCTGCGCCCCTCCGGCCTGTGGCTGCGTCGTATGTCTGCCATGGGGACACTTCTTATCCGTCGGTATCGGCTCCTCCTTCCACCGCCCACAGCACCGATACTCAAAAAGCTGACGCCCGTCCCTCAGCGTATGCACCGTGTACGGCGCATGCTTCATCTGGCACGCCGTCTTCCCGTTGTCCTTCTCGTAATAAAAATTCTGGCACCGCGCGCAGCGCCGCAGCACCGTGTTCGCCGCCGCCGCGCGGTACCTCTCCTGCACGAGCCCCGCGCGCTCGAGCGCCGCGAGCAGGCCGCGCTGCGTCTCGTCGACCATCCCGTCGATCTTTCGGTAGAGCTCGCGAAATGTGTCCGCGGGATCCTGCGCGTGCAGCGTGTACTTGATCAGGTCCGCGACGTCCGTCGAGCCGGAGAACGAGCCCTGGTAGGCGGCGTGGCGATCCGCGGGGACCGGCTGCGTGGGCGCGGGCTCTGGGTAGTCTCTGTCGCCCATCGAGGATGAATGCGATCCTGGGAGCGAGTGCGGGTTGCGACACCCGACAGCCCGAGTGTCCTGCTTATATCCTCACCGGGTGGCATGCCACAAAGGCGGGTCAGTCTTTGTCCAGCGCTTTCTTTGTTGCGTTTGACGACTGTGAAGACGAGCGTCCCAAGGTTCCTCGCTCGTTCATGAATGGCACCTTGACCATTGTTTTACGCTTCTGGTATCACACGACTATAAGCGGAGGAGGTGGGGGGTGGGGGCGACAAAGAACTCGCGGAAGCTCGCAGACAAAGGATAACCACATAGCCACTCGCAGTCAGATAGACGCCGATCTTCCCTTTGCCTCGCGCTGGCGGAAGACTCCGAGTGCAGATCGCAGAGCCCGGCATTGACATCTATCTGGTGCTCCCCGCCCCACGTCCAGCAGGGCCAGGGGCCACTAGAGTAGTACCCGACTCCAGCGCCGCGATCTCTTATGGCACGCCGGCTTTTTCTTTGAGGACCGTTGTCTACGTCTACGAGCGCGGCGCAAAAGTAGACGTAGACGTCCGATCTTGCGGCGACTACCACGGCCCAATGCGAAGGACGCGTCCTAACCCCCCCCCCCCGGACGCTCGATTGTTGTTCAGAACAAAGAAGCGCATGCCACAGGTGCGCTGCTCCGCTCTGAGCGGAGTCTGTCGAGTCCTTTATCGGTCCAGGTGATCGCGGACAGAGGGACGACTTGAACGTTGCCAGGCACCGTTTATCCTCGCTCTCCTTCTCACGCAAGAAAATCCTCGGGCTGTCGTAAGATAATATGACCGCACCACGGAACGCTGATCCTGCAGTTTTCTGCAGAGTTCGGACGGGCCCACGGGGGGGGTGACCGCCCTGCGCGCGATGCAGGGACCGGGGTGCTCTGGCCTTACGCCGGGGGAGGTCTGTAACGGTCTTGGGAGGAGCAAGTATGAGCCGAGATCTCGTCCTTGCTCATCGTTCCGTGTCGCCTGGGTATGAGCGCGCCCGCGCGTGCTGACCTCGAGGCGCGCGGCGACGGCATGCCTCGCCCCTCTGTCCTGCGTGCGCATCAGGTAGGCACGGGTACGTACCTGGCGCGCGTACGAGCGGGGGGTGTTTTTTTGCACACCGGAATCGGATATTTTCCGCGGACGCGGAGTGGCGCGTGTGCGCGTGACGGCTGGGGCATCCAGACGGCGAGGCCAGAGCGCGAGCACGGGCCTGCGCCTGCGTCCCGATGTCGGTATGGGGATGGGGATGGGGATGGGGATGGCTATGGGTATGACTCCATTGAAACGATGCGACGACGTTTGCGACGCTGGCAAGGCGGGGGCATACGTGGCCATCGTAAATTCGGGACCCGCTGCATCCCGTCTTTTGTGCCATTCAGCAGCGGTCGGACGGACTTTACGGGCCGCCTCGGTTTTGCGCTCTCCCGCAGTGCCTTTCGGGGAACCGTGGCTATACTGCCTGCAGCCGTGAGTACGCTGTGGAGTTAGGGCGGCGGGGAACGTACCTCTGCTTCCGCCGAGACAGAACTTGGGAGGAGTAAAATTGGTGGCTGGTTTACGGCAGGGAGGCGTGGCCCGTCGGGAGACTCGGGGTAGATAGAATTTCGACTTGAGCTCGCGGTCCGTCGGAGGCCAGAGCGCAATCAGCCACTCCTGCTAGTAGATAGCAGTGCGGTGCAGGCGGCAAGAGCAGTATGTCCCCCGTCGATTTGTGCTCGGGTACGCAGGTGGTCCGTCGCACGATACGTCTTGCCAGTCTTCCGGCGCGGCGAAAGAGGGCAGCTTGGCGGGGCACAGCAGTCGCTTACTTGGTCTTGGTTCTCGCCGTGGTCAGACGCCGCCAATCTAGTGGGGGTGAGGCGCAGCGCCGCGGCAGGTCGACGGCGCAGCCCTCCAGCGCGCGGGTCGAATTTTGCGCTGCTCCGACTCCGAGACCGAACGACGGGTAAACAGTGCCAGACAAGGAACAAGGTGTCGACCGCTTTCTGCGCAAAGCGAGCTGTCCCACTCTCATCGTGATGATCAGATGAACGCTGGCGCGCCGGGAATGCAGCTGGGCTGGCGAGAATCTTTCTGTGGACTCGAGAACCGCGCGGACGGACTGCGAGTGGTGGTATGAATTTGGAAACCAGTGGTCAGTGTCGTCCGCGAATTCTGTGGGAGACTTCAGGCGTGCCCACCGCCAGCAAGTGGTACACTCTAGTGCATGATAGGCGGACACGTCCACGCTGACACTCTTGGGCCCTGATGATGATCACGTCCGCGGAGGGGCCTGCCACGCACATTGTGAGACATGTCCATATCACATCACGGTACGATTGAGACGCACCGAGCACGACCGCAATCAAGTCGAGGAGCATCAGGGGGGGCTCGCGTGATCAGAGCACGGCGACGACAATGATCCCGACTTGCCCGTTCTTCTTCGTCCTGCGGAGAGTGAGCGCGCGAGACAGCCCCGGGCCTGAGGGTGATTATCCAGCAGCCTGGTGATAGCGCCGTCAGGCATGAGGAAACGCCAGCGCTCCGAGGGTCGGGCACATACACCGAACGAACACCCATGCATGCAGCATGATCGCACTGGCAGTGGCACCGACCGCGCCGGTCCTGAACCGCGAGCGCCCGCGGAATGGACGTACTTACATTCCACGCAAGTGGCCGCCGCCATCATGTCACCACGCAGAGCCGTTTCCGGGGCATATTGCTCATACTTGGCCCGGAAGGCGCCTGCGGTGCTATGTATTCTGGAAGAAGGACGAGGGCAAGAATGGACGGCGGTGGAATTTTGGGTTTGAGTTTAATTTGCGGCGGGTGCGCCCGGCCGGGGATCTTCGCGCGCTGTGCTCAGCAGTACCGCCTTCCGCCGGTGCGATTCGGCCTTGCTGATCCTTGCGTTCGCATTCGAGGCTCGAGGCTCGAGGCTCGAGGCTCGAAGGGCTGCTGGACCCCAACCTCTGCTGCGGCGGGTGTGCAGGGACCATCAGGCGAGATGTTCAGTTGCTGGGTTCTGCAAGTTGCGGACGTTTCCTGTTGTACGAACGATCGCGGGGGCAGGCAGAACAGATAGAACAGCGCACGTGGATCTGTTGGTGGCGTCCGTCCTATCGCGCACACAAACAGGCCAACAGGTGATCCCGAGCAATCGCAGGCGCAGGGCGGGTCAGACGCGTAAGATTGAAGTTTGCGCGCGGATAGTTGCGGTACTTGTGCGATGAAGAGGTTGGCGCCACCGAGGTGGCGCCGTGTGTCGGCTGGCGACTAGTCACCCTGGCTTGCTGGACGATGAGGAACACAGCGCAGAGCGCTGGGCCCTGCTTACCCAGCGCCGGCACCGCCGCGAGGGTCTAGCGTCTACGCGCCATCCGGCCCAGCGCACCGTATTTTCGCGCGTCGTCTTGGGCGAGGCTGATTGATGAGTGAGAGCTGAACAAGGGAAGGTGATGGACGCAAGGAGGAGTTGGGTGGCCGGATGGGGACGCCCCGGGCGGCGGTAAGGTTCCGCTTCCATGCTTGAGCCGAATAGGACGCGCGCAGACGAGGCCGATCCTATGTTTAGCGATCGCAGGCTGGATAGGACCGCCTGGTGACATTGAGGGCCCCGCCAGCCTGACCGCCCTGCTGCGAAGCGTCCCTGGAGATTGGATTGCGAGCGTCCGTGCGGCGAATACAAACAGGACGCGGTCTACTGACTATCGGCCGCATTGACATTCCTGTCTGCTCGAGGATTGTGGCTGGTTCCATTATCAGCGATGCGAGTTGCGAACACTCGAGCTGTGGCACAAACATGGCGGTGATATGTATCAATCAGATAGGAAGTGAATCAAGAAGGCGTACAGACCCTGGCCTGCAAATATAGCCAGAGCCGGCTTTCTAGAGACTCCGGCGCGTTATGAAGAGGAGTCGAGTACAAAGTTGATTGATGACGCTGAATATCTCGATCAGAGGACTAGCACGCACAGGGTCGCCGTGATAAGGTGGGGGTCACAGACTCCGTGAAGATCCAATTTCACGGTCATCAAAGTTACTGTACGGCATGCCCGGGGGTCGAAGACCTGAGTGGACGACTGGGGTGATCCGGAATCAGCCGCGGAGCTTGAAAATAATGAAAGACCAATATGGAAACGACGGGACTGGCAACCGGCCTGGCGCTGGAATTCTTCTGATCGTTCCATCGACCGCAGACGCCGAATCTCTTCTTGTTTGCCCAACTTGTTTGCTCCTAACAACAACAGCCTTCCCATCACCATCATCTTTCCGCCCGCGCACAGCTGTCTGAGCGCTACAAGCCATGTACGCTTTCGTTTATAAACCGCGCTCTTCGCCCACTTACCCTCCCTTGCTCCTCCTCCAGGACAGACACTCCAGACTCCCACCCGCCCACCCCGCCACACGCGCCCGCCTCCGCTGACAGCCAGCCAACCCTCCCCGCCGACGGGCAGCAGCAGCGCCAGCCCAGCCACCAGCAGCACTGGGATCAACCAGACTCGCGCTCGCAATCCGCCGCCTCGTCTGATCACGACACAGGCCACTCGCACTGGGTCCGTCTCTTCATTATCATCTCTCATCATGGCGATCTGATGTCCCCGCCGCCGCAGTCTTCTGAGAGGCGAGTGCCTGATAAGGAACAACAGATCTCATCACCCAGAGATCCTCCGTATATCTATACTCATCCGCCCCCGCCTCCCTACCACTCCATCCACCACGCCATGTCCCACAGAGGAGAGTCCATGGTCATGCCCCAAAGGTCTGTTCCCCTCGCAGACCTCGCCGTCGTCGACTCTATAACTTACTCCCAGGCGCTACGACCCGTACTCCAAATCCCACGACCTCAGCCACCCGTCCCCGCCGCCGATCGCAACGCTGACCAACTCGCCCTCGCTCTCGACCTCCTCGCTCGACCGCTCAGCTGTGTCCTCCCCCGCGCCCAACGGCCACCACCACTCCCAGTCGACGTACGGCGCCCCGTACTACTCGCACAGCATCAAGCAGTCCCCGAAGCCGTACTACGCCTCCGCCCACCCCCCGCCCATGGACAACGCGGCCCCGCCCCCCAAAACTACACCTACTCCTCGCAAAGTAGGTACGAGCACTCGTACCGGCACGAGCCCATGCACCAGGTCCCGCAGGGCTACGGCGGCGGCGCGCTCCCCGGCGTGTCCCACATCGCGCCGGGCACCATGCGCAACGGCTACGCGCCCGCGCACCAGCTGCCCAGCCAGAGCGACTACGGCATCATCCTCACCGACGACGCCGCCACCAAGCTGAGCGACCGCGTCCGCCGCCGCTGCTTCAACTGCTGCACCACCGACACCTCCACCTGGCGCCGGTCCACGCTCAACCCCGGCAAAGTGGTCAGTACGCTCTCCCTCCGTCCGCGATCTCTGCCCCGCTGACCGCTTGCCCCCCCCCCCGCCCGCCGCCGCCGCCCACAGCTGTGCAACAAGTGCGGGCTCTTCGAGCGCACGCACTCGCGCCCGCGGCCCGACCAGTTCCCGCACAAGCGCGGGCACATCACGTCCGCGCAGCGCGCGCGCACGCCGCCGCAGCAGCAGCAGCTCCCGCCGATGGCGCCGCAGGGGCAGCAGCCCCCGCCGCACAGCTACTCGCACCCGTCGATCGCGCCGCTCTTCGCGCGCGCGGAGTGGCGCGCGCCGCCGCCGCAGCAGAAGGGCGAGG
Source organism: Gloeophyllum trabeum ATCC 11539 (assembly GCF_000344685.1). Taxonomy (NCBI): domain Eukaryota; kingdom Fungi; phylum Basidiomycota; class Agaricomycetes; order Gloeophyllales; family Gloeophyllaceae; genus Gloeophyllum; species Gloeophyllum trabeum. The sequence continues at coordinate 2,285,420 of NW_006920414.1, read as the reverse complement.
CGCCGCCCGCGCGCCTGCGCCCCGTGTCGCCCACGCCGCCGTCGTCGCGCTCCGAGAGCCCGAGCCACGCCAAAAACGCGTTCTCCGAGCAGGCGCATGATCGACCGGCGTGATGCGCCGCGCTCCCGCCCCGCCCCGCCCCCGTGCTTGTGCGCAAGCGTCCAACGTCCGTCTTTGCCCGCGAAATCGCTCTGTTGACCGTGTTCGCCCGCGTGCAGTTCTCGTCGTCCGCCAGACGGTCTTGGCGCTTGTCGTCTCTTTCACCAGGACCTTTTGCTCTCTGCTCAGCCGCGCTCTGTTTTCTCGCGTAGAGCGTTCTTCTTGCCTGTCGCGGCGTGCCGGGATTATTTGCTTCAGCCCGCGTATCTAACTCGATTGCCTGCCGCTCCTCGCTGTCTGTTACTGCACTGCTCTCTTTCCGTCTATTTAATCAGTTTATAGCGTGATAGCAAATATGTATTATTGATCCGTTTCTTGTATGATGGTATGCTGTGTTTTCTGTTCGTTCTCACTGCCGGCAGCTGTTGTCGATATAGATATACCAGGGAAAACATGTGATGGCCTCGAGGCGGATGCTGGTCTATACTATAACCGCACTCGTCGCAGAACACTCTGCGCAGAACACTGCGATGCGATGCCGTCAGCGACGTCGCTGCCACATGTCGACGACGCTTCCCTCCGGAGTCAATGTGACACCAGACGAGATGGAATCCGAACTCTGCCTCTCCTCTTCGAGTCCCACCACGGGATGGCTGGCAGGAATTCGAGCCCGCACTCCGGCGTCGTGTGGCGCGGGGAGTCCGTCTGCAGCCCGAGGGCGCGGTGGGGCACAGGACGCTCGCCGGGGGAACGCGAGCATAGCTGACAGGCGCGGCCCAACGGTCCAGATGGGCGCTGCACACGCCTCGGACGCGCGGGCTTCTGCAAGGACGCCGGGCTTACGTGCGCCCCGGGCGGAGTCCCGTGCTCTATGACGTTCCGTTTGCACAATAATTATTCGGCGCGCTTTTCGACTCAGCGCGCTTTTCCCGCAGCTCCGCGCTTTCCTGACCCGCGCTCTTTTATTCCCTGCGCGCTCTTTTGTGATTACCCGAATAATCCAGTACTAAAATCCGCAAGATAGTTTGCAGGTATGGTATAGAGTTTATTGGGTGTCTAAAATGGATCTCGGAGTCTCCCGAAATTATCCCACAGTCCTCCGGGCAATGCACAACGGCCAAGATGCATGGCGGGAGGGGTTTCGGATCTATTGCTAAGCTCCAGAAACACTGTCAATCCATCAATGGTGTATTGTTAATGCTTGTGAGGTAGATAAATTGAGCACCAGACATTAACTACAGCTGCAGCAGGCTCTATAAAACAACCTTCAGTGGCTGATACTGGATTAGTGATGTGCAGGGCCTGGCTTGGCTCGGAGCCCCGGGCTTTGGCCTGGCTTGAGCTGGCTCGGGCCTGTCACCAAGTCAAGCCAGGGCCCTAGCGTCTGGCTTTGGCCTGGCTCGGGCCTGGCTCGGGCTCAGGCCAGGGCTTCCATGCTTGGAGAAGGAACGGGTACTGGAGACGTACTAAGTACGGGATTACACACCCTACTTCATCTAATGTCCACTATGTACAAGGGTTAGTGATCCTATATAC
>NW_006920414.1:2236611-2262399 GCF_000344685.1 Gloeophyllum trabeum ATCC 11539 | reverse complement strand
GATATCAAATTCCTTGCGATGTGCATAGCCGAACCACGACTCCTAACCGAAATTAAGAAGTCTACTTACCCAAACCACGACTATCTGCAAGCCTACCACTGCTAGTTCATAGGACCGGTGCGACTGATGGACTTCCATGCTTTGAGGCTCACTCGAAGCAGGAAGTACTGGAAGGAAATGTCTTATCATTGCATAGAAAGCAAGTAAGTACAAGCATTATAGACGTCATAACTACCGTTAAATAGTGGTGGCAGTAGCACCTCAGAGTTGCTAAGGAGCCGCTACTAGCCTCCTGCGTCTGACTGGGTAGCGAGTAGCGAGTAACGAGTAGCGAGTAGCGAGTTACGCGTGCGCGTTGTGGGCGCATGCACGTGTACCGGGTAACGCCTTCCGGATGGACCGCCGGTAACGCGTTCGACTGGGCACTTTGCCACCTCGATTTTTCCGTGAAAAAAAAGGTCATAATTACGCCGTCGACACACTGTAATGTTGCCTGCCGTGTATAATCCTTATGATTTTTACCCCCAACGACGTCCACAAGGTTCTCCAGCCCGCTGACTACCCCGCACCGGCTTTGGCCACGATTTCAGACGACATCCATGAACCGCCCATGTGATAACGCTGGCCCGCCGGCGCTATGACACAACCGGCCCTCGTCTTGATGCGCTTATAAGGTCCTCTGCGTCCGTCGTGCAAGACACTCTTTCTCCCCGTCTGCACACATCAAGACATGGCTGCTGCTATCGCGCAAAAGGTTTCTCAGCTGGCGGGGACGAGCGGGAAGGCGAAGGTGCTCGCGCAGAGCGACGACGACGTCGTGGTGGTCGCGGCGGTGCGGTCTGCCATCACCAAGGTACGTCCGGCCGCCTTCCTGCTCAGTGTACGCGTCTTACCTGGGTGTGGTGCAGGGCAAGAAGGGGGGCTTCAAGGACACGCGCCCTGAAGAGATCCTCTCCGCCGTGCTCCGCGCCGCGTACACCAAAGTCGGCCTCGACCCCAAGCTGGTCGGGGACATCTCAGTAGGGAATGTGCTTCCCCCTGGAGGAGGCGCGACCGCGGCGCGCATGGCCGCTCTGCACGCGGGTATCCCCAACACGACACCTATCAACACCGTCAACAGACAGTGCTCGTCGGGGCTGACCGCGATCAGCCAAATTGCGAACGAGATCAAGGTCGGGCAAATCGACATCGGCATCGGTGAGTCTCGTTCATTCCCGCTCTCCTTTTACGTGATTTCATAGAACTATTCTGATTCTCGCGGGTGTGGGACTGTAGGCGCGGGTGTGGAGTCGATGACTTTCGGCTACGGCGGCGCCGCGATGCCCGACGGCTGGTCCGAGGCCGTCCTCTCGAACAAAGAAGCCGAGGACTGCCTCATCCCCATGGGCATCACGTCCGAGAACGTCGCGAAGGAGTTCGGCATCTCGCGCGCCGTGCAGGACGCGTTCGCGGCCGCGTCGTTCCAGAAGGCCGCCGCCGCGCAGAAGGCGGGAAAGTTCAGGGCGGAGATCGTGCCCGTCAAGGTCAAGTGGACGGACCCGAAGACGGAGCAGGAGAGGGAGATCGTCGTCGACGCGGACGACGGCATCCGGGACGGCGTCACGGCGGAGAGCCTGGCGAAGCTCAAGCCGTCATTTTCCAAGGACGGCACTACGCATGCAGGTGGGTGTGTATATGAAGACCCCGGAGTCCTGGCTCATATCAACTCTACAGGGAACGCATCGCAGGTCTCCGACGGCGCTGCTGCAGTCCTCCTCGCCCGCCGCTCGGCAGCGAAGCGTCTCGGCCTCCCCATTATCGGGAAATACGTCACCTCAGCCGTCGTCGGCGTGCCCCCGCGGATCATGGGCGTCGGCCCAGCCTTCGCCATCCCCAAATTGCTCGAGCAGACCGGCCTGAGCAAGGATGACATCGACTTCTACGAGATCAACGAGGCCTTCGCGAGCCAGGCCGTGTTCTCGATCCAGCACATCGGGATTCCCTTTGAGAAGGTGAACCCGAACGGCGGCGCGATCGCGATGGGCCACCCCCTGGGCTGCAGTAAGTGCTTCCCTGCTCTCTACTGCCAACACATGGCTGAACTGCGTGTGTTTCTTTCTCAGCTGGCTCAAGACAGGTCGCGACCGGTTATAACATCGCCAAGCAGACCGGTGCGAAGCTGTTCGTCACGAGTATGTGTATTGGCTCAGGGATGGGTATGGCTGCTCTCTTCGTGAACGAGCAATGAGGATCCGGAGCTGCGGGAGGTGGTTAGGTCTTCACCGTGTACATATTGTATATCTCAATCTATAATCTCAGTTCTCGAAGCTGCATAGCATACGATGCGGGCTCTGATCATGATACACGCACAGTAGATACGTTTCAGAGCAGTATGATTCCATCCATTTCAACGGAGCAGAGTCTAATATTGAGCAAATTCGTCGTAAATGTACCTAATCTACGGGCCGCCTCCGACATACATTGTATCGGGGTGGTCTTGAGGGACGAGGACTCGATCTCCCATGCGTACAGTTCAAGATCCCTCCGTAAGAACGCGAGCGAGATCCCAAATATCAACTTGCAAGGTGTAACTTTCGATGAAGAGTCGTCCGCTGGCTCGCGTCTCTTATACCAGCAAGGTACCCACGCACGGACCCCGTGAGAATCGCAGAGTATATAAACGCAGCGGACGCGAACGGTGTCGTTTCCTTACAGTCACCTCGACCCTTTGAGCCTGGCGTCTCAGTTGCGCCGCGTCCTTCGTGGCGCGGATGGATGTTGGGTCAAGCATTTTGGTCGAGCAGAGGAGGTCGCGGACGCGGGGAGCTGGGCATGCCGTTCGCCTCTTTCTGTTCCATTGTCGGGCGGTTAATCAGCTCCCTGCACATTTCCTTAGGATACATGATCTTCGTGTCCCCTGTAGGTTCCGTAGCCACGCTGTGGCCTAAACCATTGCGTTCTTGCTGTCTTACACTGGCTGCATACTGCCCTATGTAGTCCTCTACGAGAATGCATATGCCCGAATTCGCCATTCTGAAGCAATAAGGTCCCGTCACGGAAAAATGACAGTGTAGCTCCGTGATTGCATCACGATTCACAGGTATGTTACGGCGCCTTTCCGTCCGCGCGGTTATTCGGAGCGTCGCAGGTGAGAAGGGAAGCAAACCCATGGGCTAGTGGAACCCCCGCGCTTCCAGGGCGACTGACGAAATCGCTCCCATTGCGCGGGGGCTCCCGTAACGCAGCGACATTGTGCTTGACAATGCCATACCAGGCGGGCGTCCCAGCGCAGTCTCTATTCCGACGTCGCTCGGGGTGGCCGCAGATATCTCCATGGAAGGCGCTGCGACGCGCGGACATATACGCGGGGTGACAGAATCCATTTCGAACGCAGTGCTGCGCTATATCCGTCTAGGGAGGGACGAGGGCTGACTGGACGACAGTCGATTGGCCCGAGACGCACATGCGGGGTATGCCTATCGGATAGGGAGGCCCTGGCATGACGGACGTAACCACTGACATAAGTGGCAGCGCGGTGGACATACCCAGGAGAGAACCGGGAGCGCAGGCAGCGTATAGGAACGCAGGTTCAGCCGATTTGGCCTATCGCGCGCGGGTGGGGGTAGAGGCCTTGGAAAGCGAAACGTAACTGCCGGTGGGTTACGGATCGCTCGTCCCGCTGGGGTGCACGAGGATGTGAACGCGCGCGCGACCCTGTGATCGCACATTCAGTGCATGAGAGCTGAGGTTGTGGACGCACCGGGGGGAATACAGAGTGAGGCGGCAGGCCGGGCGATTGCGCGAATATGAGAAAGTGTTGCGGAGCGATAGAGGATCGTTACGGCGTCGCGCGGGTGATAGAGTTACTATCTGATAACCCGGGGACACGGACGGGTGCAATTATGTGGCGGCTTGCCAGTAAGCCTGCAGCCCTGGCAGAGTACGGCAAGGGCTGCGAGCACTTGATTCCGCACGCGCCACAGCCCGCGAGCACGAGTATCAGATTATCCGCGGCGTTGACGCTGCGCGCGCCGGGCTGGCGTCCCAAGTAAGCAGGGGCCACAGAAACCAGGGGCAGCTGACGCACGAGCTCATGCCAAAGCAGCGTTGACGGGGGCGGATGGAAACCATGCGCTTCGCCGGTGATAGCCATGTTTTGACCGAAGAAGCTAAGACTGCGCGGGCGTATTTGAACCTTGGGTGGTGAGGTTATCTAGGAATCAGCGTTCGGGCAACGGGATTAGAGTCCGGAGAGAACAGGCTAGCAACTCGGCGTGCAGCGACGAGTGGGCACATGTGCGTGGCAGCACCACAGCGCTGTGCACTGGACAGAAAGCAGTGAGTACTTGTGTCAAGTTGGGGTAAGCTCGGCAGAGGGGTGCTCACAGGCGGGTAATTTGTGGCGGTGGGTACACACAGGAGTGGCATCGGACGGGAAGAACCGAGTGGGCAGTATGCCGAACAAGAGCGGTTCACGTAAGGGCCATGCGGGGGAAGCTGAAGGTCCGGGTGTGTGAGGCTGAAGCATGTTTGCGCGACGACGGGACGAGTGAATCATGGAACAGGATCACAAAGGGATCATGCAATAGCTCGAAAGGCTGACAGCGACCTCGTCGATTGCCGGCGCACCCTTTATATCCGATTAGAACGATTTCGCAAAGATTCGGCCAGTTGCGGTAGGACGGAGCTTGGACCCGGAACATCGTCCACTTGCGGGCGCGATGCTCCCATCCCAGCGTTCGGGGAGGAGCGCATCCAGGGCTCCGCGGATTCATGTTTGTGCCGTGCGCTGACAAGCAGCAGCACCGTGGCGACGAGCACATGCGTTGCGCCAGCCGTGCCACAGATGAACCCGAAATTGAAGACGGAGGCAATTCAAGATATAAGCTCGTTGTAAGCTCGCTCCGTGAAATCTACCCGAGACGCTGATCGATGCGCCTTCTTCGTATCAATCTCCTCTATCTCCGTCTCCAGCACAGCCCACCCATGTTACCGCCCTAACCGCTGCCACGGGATCCGCTCTGTCGCGGAGGGCACGGAACATTTTATTCATCTCGGCCGTCCTTCAAATACGCCCTGCCTTTCTTTTCCCCGCTCGAATCCGTCTTCTCTCTTTCAATGTTGTAGTCTACTTCTCCTCCTCATTTACCCCCCATGCATCACCGTAGCCCTTCTCGTAATTCGAATGCTGCTCCCCGCCGCGATTCTCTCCGGAGCCCTGCTTCTTCATCTAGGCAGGAGCAAGCTGATCCTCGCTACTCACCCTCCGATTCTCATCAGATGCAGCCATCACTCCCGTCCATCCATCACCTCCATCCTTACCTTGCTCCTGCCGTGCCGCAGCATGCTGTCCCGGGCCCCAGTTATGTTTCTAGCGAGCAGCCCTCTATGGCCACTGTCATGGACCCCGCAGCCCTCGAACAGCGTCGCGAGAGTCGCGACCTGGGCCCACCCGACTCTGACGTCGAGGAGCAAGGCCCGCCCAAGAAGAAACGCCGCAGGCAGGCCCTAAGCTGTACCGGTGCGCACGGCCATTTACTCTAGCCCCACTCCAGACGCTGACCGTTCCACTCTCGACGCTACTCTCGCACCCCTATGGACCTACAAATTCGGGAACACGGCATTGGTCTTTTCTTGGTCGCGTACGATCCCGTCCCCCGCAGAATGCAAGCGGCGCAAGATAAAGTGTGACAGGTCGGGACAGTCTCGCGAGCTGCTCTAGTCCTCAGTTCCTTAGCTCTGATTCCAGGGCTCAGCCTTGCGGCCCGTGCTCGCGCCGTGGGGAGGCCAACAAGTGCCAATGGAACATCGTTGAACCGACGTGCGTGTACACGTCTCGTATGTTCCCTTCCTCTTGCTAATAGTCCGCGAAATCATTGCAATATGCAGGGATAAATACGTGACGCGCGCGGAGTACGACGAGCTGAAATACCGATTTGATAACCTGGAGGCTTCCATCGCTCGGTTGTTGCCAGGCTTTGCTGCGACGTCGGGGCCTGTCGCGGCGCCTCCGTACATTTCGGCGCCAAACCCAAGCGGGGCTGCTATTCCTCAGGCGGGTAGTATGGCGTCCACAGCTCCCGCATCATCGGGCATGCCGTCCGCAGTTTACCCTGCACAGTATGCTCCGGATATACCTCCGGCATCAGATTACCACGTCCACGCTCAATATGACCCGAGGAATGCCCCAGCTCCGTCGTCTCAGCCGTCTCGACGCCTTCACCTCCCTCTCCCCTCTCTGCAGCCTCCTTCAGCATCGATTACGTCTCCAACAGCCCCGAAGCCGTCTCCGCTGTCCCTCGCCGCAATAACGACGCCCTACGATCCAGGGGCGGCGCCTGACAGCCGGCAGTCAAAAAACTACCAAGCGCAGGCGCTCACAGCGTTACTGGGCGAGCGCCTGCGCCTGTCGCCTCAGCCGCCCGAAGACCCAGTACATCATCGTTTGCAGCACCAGTACCGCCAGCTCCTCCAGGTCCGCAACGGGTGACAGCCGCGGCGCACCCACACACGTCAAGTCGGCATGTCCCCCCTCGTTCCTCTGCCCTGACAGGGTCGCCGAGTCTTTCTCGTTCCTCAGTTCCATCGCCAGAAGCGCCACATTCGTCGCAGAGCTCTCAATCGCGCAGTCCGCAACAGCCTCGTTATCCCCCAAGCCGTTGACCCGTTTATATGATTTTGACGCCACATACCCTTATACTATCCTCTCGAGCCTCATACCCTGTGGTGGCTGCACTAATCACGATTCCTGTACACCGTTCTCTTCCGCCCGCCAGCGCGCGCGCTTGCTTCCCAGCCATAATCCAAACCAGAAACTGTAGTTCTTCTCTGTAATGTAAATTGTGTAAGCCAAATTCGAATTCGCTGTCAATCATTCGCCGACTGACTTGCGACGTCGCCAGGCTCTCCCTCGCGTGGCATCATGCATACAATAAGACTCAAAGCCTAATTGACGACGTCTTCATCTCGATCCTCAATGCTGTATGAAGCAGGTGCTACCCAGCGTACGTATGCGACGTGGGGTCGCCTCTATCGCGGTGCCTTGCTGCCGCAAGCGACATGTCAGTGGGGCTGACGGGTGATAGGCAGTGGCGTCGCTCCCACAGGTTCGTGTATAGCAATTATCGAGAAGGCCGTCCACGATATTGCGTATGTAGACGCCTTCGACCCGAGCTTGTCCCGGCTTCCTCTCCTCTTGTTTGAATAGAAGTTCGTCGGATATCCTAGTTCCATGGCCGAAACCGCGTGTGCAAACTATCTTACCCATCTGTGCCATTTATTTCCCCGATGCTTACTAGCACAGCAGCGCAATTCTCTGACAACATTATGACACATTATGCCTGAATAATATTGGCGTATGCTAATAATCAAGGACATGGTCACAAGCGAGCATCGGATATGGCTCCCAGGAACCCCAAGCTCGTCATTTACTGTGCTCGTTATCTGCTCCCATCTCCGAACACCATCAAGGTTTTAGTTTTGCATCCGCTCAGGGAAGAGAAGCAGGCGACTCTGCCGTCGTGCTTCGCATGCCATGGCAGAAACGTGGAGGCACGCGAAATGCTGTGTTTATTGCTGCTGCGCTACTACTACAGCGCCCTGCCACTCCCTCGGTATCAGCCCATGACCCGCGCCTGATCGTCGGGACGCCCACCCGGACAGGCACCGCTCTAAGGCGAAGGCGAGCTCTCCATGATCGCCTTGATCATCGCCGAGCCGACCGTCGTGGCGTCCTCGAACCGCGCTTGGAAGAACCCCGCCGTCTGCGCGAACCGCTCGCGGTACAGCTCAAAGTTGCCAAAGGACACGCACTGCGACCACCCGCGCGCGGCGACGACGAACTCGAGGTCGTCCGAGCGGTGCGACGCGTCGTACAGCGCCGCCGTCAGCGCCGTGTCCAGCCGCGCGCGCGAGCGGAAGAGGTACTCCGCGACGCCGATCCACATTCGGAAGATCGGCGTCGCGGCGAGCTCGAGGTGCCGGAAGGGCTGGATGCCGAGGTGCGCCCAGCAGTCGACCATCGCGAGCAGCGAGAGGTGCGAGTTCGCCTTGGGCGCGCGCGCGCGTCTCGTCGACGGCGTCAGCGGCACCTCCTCGCCCGACGGGCTGCGCCCGAGGCTGAACTGGTCGAGGATGTCCTCGGAGAGCAGGATCGGCGTGCGCGTGTGCGTGTTCGCCTGCTTGCTCTCGTCGCCGTAGTCCGCGCCGAAGACGGTGTCGCGCGCCTGGTACACGCGCGCGCGCAGCGCGTGCTCGTCCGCCGCGAGCATCAGCTTGAAGAGCTCCGTCGCGCTCGACGCGTACTGGTCGATCTGCACGCGCGCGGAGGGGTTAAGGATCGCGAGGCCCGCGTAGACGTGCCACTTGTTCGAGTAGATCCGCAGCATGATGTTCACCTTCACGTTCTCGATCCCGCCCACGTACGGGCCGCCCTCCCAGGGATAGGACTTTGCGCTTGCCCAGGCGGTGCCCATGCTGCGGGGAGTAAGTGGGGAAGGTTGATGAATGAAGGGGGAACGGTACCTGAGGAATGCGGCGTGGGTCACGGCTTGTGTATTTGCTGTGACGAGATCATGTTCCTCGTAGGACATGTAGACATAGCGAGACCTGAGTGGTCGGAAGATATTTTCGACCAATGTAAGGGCCCAATCTGGCGCCCGGTGTTTGATGAGCACCTGAAATTAATTGACGCATGAATCAATGACAGAACAATGGGCGGTTCTCTTTTGCTCACCAATGGCTGCCCATGAGGCGATACGGTTGGCCCGTGTAATGAATGACACGAAACGATATGAACATCCTCCGGCAGGTGCTTCTCGAAAGCTGCCTTTTCGGGCGCCTTCACGGACGTCTGGCCGGAAACAATCGCCCCGAGCTTCGTCGCTGAAGTGCGAGTACATATTAAGGCAAGGAAGTAGTGACGGAAGGGGATGCACTTACAGGGCCCGTACTCTGCAACCACTCTATCAATGTACTCTGCTTCGACCGAGTACATGATGAAGTCTGATGCCCTCGATACCCGGTGCCCGTCGGGGAACACGGTAACACCCGGGATGTCTGCAGAAGCATCATCGGACATTCGCACTGGGAACCAGGACAAAACAGAAACTGCACACCTTCGTACGCCCGCTTCAGCTCCTCATACTTGGCAGGGATATCGCAAACGTATATTCTACGGGAAGTGTCAGCGGCGAGCACACAAGACGGAACAGAGAGAGCGCAGGCACATTAGGGATAGATAAAGACCGACTTTTTCCACCCGCCCTCGGCCAGATATTTGGTGTACATGCGTCCCATGGCGCCCATTCCAATTATGCCAATCGTGGGCTGGACATCAATAGGCGATTGAGGGGTGCAGGAGATCTCCATCGTGGCTGCCGACTGCGGGGTTTCGCTGGAAAGTGTATGTGTTGCTAATGGGATGATACAGCTTTGTTTCCGGGCATAACCAAGGCCCTAGCATACGCTTTTATGGAATATACAAGGAGGATGTGGCAAGTATAGGTGGGGATAGAACGGAGATAGTCTCAGTTGTGGTAGGACAGCGAGTGAGCTGAGAACGGCCGGATCTTGTGGCAAAGGCTGCAAACAGCGCTCAGGCCAACCGCAGCGGCTCGAAAGACGTCGACTGAGAGAGGATACCGAGCTCAGGCTGCTCAGTCCCTTGTGGCATGCTTTCAGAGTCAAAGTTGCGAATTTGACGATTCTGATGCAACGCTGGCCGGTGATGCACATTGGTTGCCGAGCGTTGTGATAAACGACGACCAACTCTAAATCTCTAAATACCTTATGTCTCCAGCTGTCACCCACATCCTCGTGCTCTCAGCATGTCTGCAGAACCTCTTTCCTCACGTACACCTGAAACCCCTCAGACTAACACGGCATCGCGTACGGTTGACCATCTGGGTCAGGTCAAATTTAAAAGTCACTGACTCACATTGCGACTGCTGTGTTCGATCCCCGGTGGGGTGGATGGGGATATTGGGCGGAGTTTGAATTGTCGCAATCCACTCAGCGGACGAGGGATACTGAGGGGGCTACAGTAAAAATGTACTACGTCTTGACAAGACTTCATCCGGACGCTCCTGAAGAAGTGTGACGCAAAATCTCTACACGATGAGCCTATGCTTGTCGTAAGAGATTTGTTGCTGAGAACATACGACGGGAGTTGCCGATATTTGAAGCTCCGCTCCACCAAACAAACGGTCAGCTGCAGTCTTGTGTATGGGTATGTCGCGCACTGGGCTTTTGTAGTATAATATTGGGGGCGTTCTATAAAGAGATACTGGAGTACCCGTGCTAGGGCTAGTGACCTCCAAGAGAAGAACACAGGCGGGGAGCTACATCAAGCAGCCACAGCCACTTGCGGGATATCATATATCAGTATCGGCAGGTGGACTGTGCAGCGCGAGGTGTAAACGGTTGTGAAGCATTAAAGGATACGTATATACGGTTAGTACTAATGTGCACTAAACGGCACCGATAAGTCTTTCCGCCCGTCGCTCCCCGAAATATGTGGGCTGGGGATTCGCATCCTCTCGGAGTAGTGGTCCCGAACCTTATTGATTATCGAACAGTCACTACTGTAAAATTCAGTGCCGCGCTACGTACATAATATTGATAGATGTATTCAACCCCCTTCAGAGACTGTTTCGGGATTGGCCGAAAGCTGTCAACGCGGAGGATCGAACCCAAGGCAGCCTCCAAGTTGTGAGGCGACTTTTGAATTTGACCTGGCCCAGATGGTCAACCGTAATCGCGCCACTATCGTGCGCCTGCCAGTGCCACATCCATGACGATCCTGCCGATAGTCTAAGCCCAATTGCTGCTTACTAGCCGATTCCAATCGCCATCAAACACGCTCCTCAACGCTCCTCGCCGACGCAGGACGGACGGACGGACCCGGGTCCGCAGCCGTGCTTAACCTTCCGCTCGCCTGGTCCCAACTTCCTCCTGCCCCACGGATCATCCACTCGTGCGCGCGATCTAATCGCAGTGCAATCAGGAACTCGCCAGCTCGCGGAAGCATTCTGCGACTGTCCTCCTTGGAGCTGTTCGGTATCGCGGGCCGCTAGTTACCTGACGCAAGTATGCCTACCGTATCTCCACGGATGATAATGCCTCTCTCCAAAGACGGCGGCACCTGTCTCTGGATATCGACGGGACTCGCCTGCTTGGCTGCGTTCAGACCTCTCCTGGAGACAGATCAGTGGCTCCCGTAAATTAGCCTGAGCGAATGAGCTCCTCGGAGGTGGAACTTATCTCCTGACAATATCGCCAATCAACTTGAGTGCCACACCTCACGTCTTGAGGGCACCGAAAGAGGTACATGTCCGCCACAACAGCGTAATATCGCCGTGAAGAAGCAAAGACCCAATCAGCGTGCATGACCGAGTCGAGTCCAACTCGAGCGCAAGTAAAACCCTATCGCTCCCTCACCGCGAGGCTTGAGTATCGACGACCGGGAGGTCGACATCTGGCTATACCGCCGGGCTATTGACACAATTCCCTCAACCAATTCGCGTCTCCCCGAGCAAGCAAGCAAATCTGCCGCAGTCTCGCCGCAGTCCATCTACCCAGGTCTGCAGCCCGAGATGAGAGGTAGATCGGCAGCAACGCTAGCAGCGGCCGGCACAGCGTGCTGATACACACAAGTAGACTCCGCGAGAAGCTCGGGATAACAGGCCATATCTCCACCAGGCGCACGACGTCGAAGCACCCAGGGGGGATCGTGAGTCGCTCGATGATTACTGTTACGGAGCCCGAGTATATCCCGCTCGCGCACGGGCATCGGGAACGACGCGAGGATATCGCCAGTTATGCATCGAGTTGCGTGTATTTAACACGAGCAGACATGAGCCAGCGGCAGAATAACTGAGAAGCAGCGGCCTAAACCCACGAGGACCGAGCGAGGAACCTGCGACGTCGACGTCGACGCGGATGCATACGGCAAATCCTATGTCTGAGCCACAGCAATAGTCGCCGAGGATACGCCTATGCTCCTCCGAGCCTGGCACTGGTGCGCGTGGAGAGGTACCACTCCACCTCTTCGTCCTTCCTGAGATTGAGGTACAGTAAAATGGACCGAGATTTTATATATAGACGTTGCTTAGCGAAGAACAGAAAGCACGGGAAGGAGGATTCGAACAGTCTTGAGGCCCAGACTGAGAATCAGGCCGCGGGTCCGGCCTATGGCGACGATCCACGTTCGAGGAACCCGGGACGCAGCGAAGAGGGGAGAAGGCGATGGGAAGTTGCTTGTTGGGGTCCAATACAGTGAGCTCGCGCTGGTCCACGTACAGTTACTGCACGCTTTACATCATATTTGGACGGTCAGAGCTGTGTCGACGGCCAGTGTTATCAGCCGGAGAGCTATCCAAAACACAGGTTCCGGTGGATCGCGCTTGCAGTCTGCGAACCAGACTGTCGCCTCCTGGGCGAACAGGCCGGGAATGCGTCCAGATTCCGGCCATTTGAACGCCGCTTCTCGAAGATACTCGGTCCGCTAGGTAAATTCCTGTATCCCCAGACTGAGCAGAGCATGGCAAGCCAGATGAAGCGTGCCACCGGTGAGCATTTCATTCCGATTCCCCCGCATGCTGACGGGAGGGTGGCTGGGAATGCGGTGCCAAAACGCCCAGGGGAGATTACGCTGTGGCCTCGTGTCGCGCCGCAGGATGTGAGTGCATATGGCGTCTTCATTTCACTTACGATATGGCATGACAAAGTCAATTTGGCGGCACAGGGAGAGAGGTACACTGATTCGGATTCAGGCGACTTCGGCGCTTGAGGTGAGCGTTGGAGCCGGAGGGCTGAGGGCAGAGGGCTGAAGATATCGTACCAGGGTTAGCCCATAGACGAGGATTGTGCTCAGACGAGGAGGGTATACACGATTAGACATCCTGGGGCCAGAACAGCAAGCACGATCGGACATGAGGACCTAGTAATGAAGCCACGGGACGCGTTTCGTAAAATCCGGCGCAGTTAGGCAGCCTGCAGTGAGGCGTAAGTGTGTTTGCGTGGGTCCAGAGTGCTGCAGTTAGACTGCTATTATGGGCGCCCGGCCCTGAGGCCGTCTTGTGGCAGCAATACGAGCGCGTTCATCTCGGGATAGATTGCACCCAAGGCCGCAGAACGTCAATAACGAGCTGCGGGAGAACTGAAGCGGAGAAACACAATCAGCAGAAGGCGATGCTTTCCGCTCTTATAGCTGCAGGAGCATATGGAGCACGACGAACGATTATAGCTCTCGAGCCACACCGCACGCATGGGCGGCAGAGGTGCATGTGGCGAGGCAGCAGCGAGGGACGGGAGAAGGGGCCGCGGGAGGGGGACATGTGCAGCAGGACCGGTCCCGCGGCCTCGCGACACGTGCCTGCGGGACCAGCGCGTGGACCGCGTCTGGGTTGACTTGACTGCAGTTTACGCCCGGCCTGCTATTCGCGTGCATCCCTCCTGCATTGTCCCCACCCGTGCTACTCACGCGAGGCATGTAATTCCTCGTGCAATATAACGGCCTTGACTGACCCGGTGTATTCCATCCCTTCTAGCTTTTCCTAGTCGTCCTACCACGCTTCAGAGACTCACCATGGCCGACGCGACCAACTCTACGACGTCCACCGACCCCAAGGGTCCCGAGGAAGGCTCGGGGCCGAAGGCGATCATCAAGAACGTCGACATGAGCGAGGAGATGCAGCAGGAGTCCGTCGACATCGCGTCCGCCGCGCTCGAGAAGTACAACATCGAGAAGGACATCGCCGCGCAGATCAAGAAGGAGTTCGACAGACGGCACGGGCCCACCTGGCACGTCGTCGTAGGCAAGAACTTTGGCAGCTACGTCACCCATGGTCAGTCCTTTCGCCAGGTTCTTCCTCGGGTTTCGAGGACCGATGTTGTGCAGGACATCTGACAATAATTTGCTGTTTGTAGAAACGAAACACTTTATCTACTTCTACGTCGGCTCGCTTGCGATCCTGATCTGGAAGTCATAGACTACTCGCACTCTTGTGAGTACTGCTCAGCCCTCCCCTATGATATACACCCGTTCGTCTTTCGCACTTTTGATTTTTCACTGTCCCATGTTGTACAATACTGACGGCTCTGACAGATCTCCCTTCTCTGGCTCTCCGGGATTAATAGGACTATCCAACACTCCATCTCTCGTACCGTATATACATCACAGAGACTCTCCGCCCTTGCTACAACACCACATGAATGTATCGTCATTTCTTCTCTCGCAATATCCATTTCTCTCTATCCCTGTCGATATGTAACCCTGCCGTCAACCCTTGGTCCGGCATATCAAGCAGCTGCCAAGTCCGACCAAATATCCCAACCTACCAGCTCCCGCACGTAGAGTCGGAGACTCTTAAATGGTATGATGGCGGGCCTATCACTACAAGTCTTGTCCGAGCATCATTGACCGAGTTAGTCTCCGACTGCTCGTGCATAAGCCCAGACTAACGGAACTGATCTCTGGCTGCAAACAAGTTCATCGTCAGACGTGCAGCGACTGCCAGAGAAATTACACTGATTGTTTCAATTATAGGGTCTACATTAAGGTAAGGTATGATATGTGGGTATAGACTGTGAGTATGTCCGATACAGATCGAGTGCGTGCAAAGAAAACTAGGGCTACAAATGTGGTATCATCAAGGAAAGTGTCATGAATAAAATACGCCCGTCTCGGCGCCCACCTCAACTGCGCCTCACAACCTCCACATCCACCCTCCCCACACACACCGCCCCAGCTCCATACACCCCCACCGCCACCTCGCCCAAATCATCCACCCCCGGCGTCCCCCAGAACTCCACCGCCTCCTTCCCCCTCCCCAGCCCATTCGCCTTGAGCGTGTACCGCAAAAACGGCGGCGCCATCGCCCCGCTCCCATCCCGCATCCTTGCTACCAGCCGCCCCTGCGCACTAGCGATGGGCACGACGAACCGGAACGACTCCCCGCACCGCAAAAGCACGCGCGGGACGACGTTCGCGCCGCTCGGGCCCCGCTCCGACGTCGCGAGCGAGAACACCGACGGCGCGGCCTCCGAACGCGGCGCGAGCGACTCCCGTACGCTCGACCGCGGCGTATTCACGGTACTGTTTGTTTCCTCGCCCAGAGCGCGCACGTACTGCACCCCGAGCTCCAGGTCGTCGCCGCTGTCCCCCGGCGAGATGAGCACGTCCGCCTTCTGGCTCGCCACGCGCTTCGGCGGGCTCGCCACCTTCGTCACCTTCGGGCTCATCGGCGGGAGAGTGGGCACCGGGACGCGCGCGGCGCTCGTGAACGGCACCAACCTGGGCCGCGCGCCGCCGACGACGGGCGTGCCTTCCGGCTGCGAGAGGTACGAGATCCCGCTGACGCTCCGCGCGCTCCGCACGCTCATCGCCTTCGTGGCGGTCTGCACAACCGCGTCCCCTTCATAGCTCGCCGAGCTCGCGACAGAGTCGACCGACTTTGCAGGGCGGTGGACCGGGCGGACAGTAGGCTTCCGGGACGCCTTCCGCTGTACATTCGCAGGCACAGCCAGGATCCCAGTATCTTCCCTCCCAGGAGGAACGAAATCCGCTCTCCGTCGCGGGATGGACCGGTTTCCAGCCGTCCCATTGCTCGAAGACGACACCGACCGGCCCAGCGACATCACCGAATTCCTCAGATGGCCCATAATGCCCACCCCAACCCCCCCATCGAACCGCGGCCCATGCACGCTCGGCAGCCCCTCCATCTGCTCGACCCCCGGCGGCGCAGACACCAGCGTCGGCTTCGATATCGTCGGTCGCGGCGCGCCCCGGCGGCACCGGTCGCTCACCTGGCGCACCGTCGCGCGCAGCCGGCCCATGAACTCGTCCTTCCGCATGACGCTGCTCCGCGGGCTCCACTTGTGCGACAGCACGCTCGACGCGCCGGGCGAACCAAGTCTGGTCAGGACGCGGCGGAGGCTCCCGTACCCGCCGCCGCGGATCGGCGCGGAGTCCACGCCCTCGTGCGCGGGCACGTCGGCGTGCGCGAAGTTGACGATGTCGAAGCGCTTCCCGTCGCTCCAGCCGTAGCCATCTTCGCCCTGCTCGACCTCGAGGCCGTACCACTGCTTGTCCTTCTCCGACAGTGCACGCTCGGCTTCCACGCCTAGCAGCGCGGTGTCCTCGACTTTCGTACATTGCCTGAGACCAGCGAGGAGAACACCCGTCAAGACGACGCCGCCGATAATACCGAACGTAATCTCCAAGGCGAGCAGAAGCTTCGCGTGCGCAGCGTTGGACAACCCGGGCGTCGGCGTTGCGTGCTCGTGCTTGTACTGATCCAGCGACCAGGAGACGTTCATGCTCGTGTGGGACGTCGAGTGGGTGATGTGCGAGTACGCGGTGAAGGTCACGCCCACTTGCGCATAGTCCGAGTCAGAGATATCCTGGGGGACGTTGCCAGCCAGCACACCCTTGTCCGCGTCGAACTCGAGGTACTGATCTGCCTCAGCGGGGTCGAACGACGCTGAGAGGTCCACATCGTTACTGCCGAGGATGCCTACAGTGGTCTCGTTGGAGAAGTACTGGACCAGGTCGAACGTGAACGGTGTTCCCAGCTGGATAAGCAAAGGATTAAGATCCGACGTGGAGAAGAACGACGGTACAACCGCCAGAGAGACGTTAGTGTAGATAGTCTGGTTGAAGATGGTCGTCAACTTGACAGGAAGTACCGGCCCAGCCTTCGATTCGCCATACTGGTCCGGGGGTTCGCCACTTAACGTCCTCGTTGTCTGGTCGTAATGCAGCCAATAAGAGTACTGAGAAACGTCAACAGCCAAGTCTTGTATATCCGCAGGCTGGATAGGATTCCCGTCCACGCTGACGCCCGTAAAGTCGGCTGGGGAGGAGAAGTCCACACTAAAAGGGGTCGAGGCGGTGATATTGATGGTGGGCAGGCTAGAGTGGGACAGAGACAGCTCATAAGTCGAGACGACAATGTCGAATGCTTGGGATCCAGCAGAGTACCCTTCCTGGTCAGACGCGTGGAGAGCCAGCGAGAACGACCGGGACGCATTCTTAGGAGACGACGGAGTAACACCATCGAATGTGATTTGCCTCGAGTTGAAGCGGACCCAGGAGGGCAGCGGGGAGCCATCCGACTGTAGGCCTGCGTAATAGAGATCCCCGCTGGAATTGAAGGTACCGTACTCGAAGCCGATGGAGAAGGACCACCCTTCCGGGATGCGCAGAGCCGGTCGAGAAGCGCTCAGAGCCGAGCCCTGGGCAGGCAGGAATACGGAGGACAGAGAAGGGTTAGCCTTGCGGAACTGGTCTTGGACGGGAATGTTCAGAACCGGAGGAGGGGAGGACGTTACGCATAGCGTGAACTTTGATGTAGCTATATCGCCCGAGCCGTCTTCGGTTGCTGTGATAGATATCGCTCGCGCGCCTTCGTCTTCGGCTGCTGGAGTGCCATGAAGTGTCCCCGTTCCAGGATCCAGCGAGAGCCAGTCGGGCAAGGAAGAGGCAGCCAAGGTAAACGTAGAGTTTTTGGAGGACGAGAATGTGTCCTTGGAGAACGACCAGGAATAGGGCGAGCCAACACGGGCGATGAGGGGAAGCTGCTCTGCCAAAGGAATGGAGACGGAAACAGCAGCATTGGCGGCGAGGGCAGAGGCAAAGACGAGGTAAAGAACGACTAGTAACATGATAGTAATGGCAAACGAGGGGCTGGCAACGTCGACGCTTGCCGGGGCAGTCGTCCAGCGACCTCGAAACTGGTGTCAGTGGGCGAACTCAGGTTGACGACGTTCGATGAAGACAAGTTGAAGAGACAGACGCAGCGCTGCACCCTCGAACATCCTCTCGTCTCACGTGACCGTGACAGTCCCGTCACCAACGCGTCAAGGCCAACTGGCGGTACATTCTATTTCATTTCGTTACTCGTAACCGCAACGCGTGCGTAGACAAAGCAGTACTCGACAACAAACCATGATATCGTAACCTGACTCCGGTATGCAATGAGGAATGAATGAAACGGTCAACACAAGAGGGAGAGACATTATGCAGCAGCAACAAACAGCACAAACCAAGAAGAAAAAAAAAACAATCTTGACACTGTACACGCACTCTACCCAACCACAAACGGCGTCAGGCCAGCCGCCTGCACTTTTGCGGGGTCCTCCTTGCTGAGCGCCCCGACGAGCTGGATCAGCTCCGCCCGCGTGTCCTCCTGCACCTGCTCCGTCCGGCTCGGGTCCAGCACGTACGCAAACACCGCCAGCAGCTTGTCCATGTACGGATGCAGCACCTGCGGATTCGTCTTGAACAGGTGCAGGATCGCGCGGAACACCGGCCGGTTCTCCAGCGTGTCGTTCTTCAGCGGCAGCGCCTCGATGAAGATCGGCAGCACCTGGTCCAGCGGCAGCGCCCCCGTGTTCTTCACGATCATCCGCGCGACCGCGCCCGCCGCGTTGTCCCGCGCATTGAACCGCGGTCCGGGCGCGTCGGGGGCGACGACGAACAGCGGGTGCAGCTGCGCGAGGATCTGCAGGTACTGCGGCGACAGGTCCACGTCCGAGTGCTCGACGAGCAGCCCGGCCGCGAACGCGGCGTTGCTCTGGACCTCCGCCTCGTCGTCGCTTAGTGCCTTGTAGAACAACTCCATGAGCGGCTCCGTCCACTCCCGCACGGCGCCCTTCATTCCCCCAATGATCTCCGCCAAGCACCCGATAGCTGACGACCGATCACTGAGCGACCTGTTCTTCTTCTACATCACGCCGCCAACGTCAGGATACTTCAAAAAGCTTGAGCGGTAACACTCACATAGTACTTCGAAATCAACGGGAAGAACCGCGTGAACGCCGGGGCAAAGTCGGCGCCCAAAACATTCGCAAGCGACGACACCAGGTCGCCAGCCGCCGAGATCAAAACCGAGTCGTACTCCGCCTGGTCCTCCGGCGCCTCCTCGTCCTCGTCCTGGTCGGGGTCCTGCTGGCACAGCGCCTTCTGCTCCAGCACCTGGATCGCCATGTTGCTGATGTCCTCCAAGTCTGCGGGAGAATAGACGTTCGTGAGGTCACCGGAATGCATGAGCAACAAGGACGTACGATCTGCTAGGAACGCGGGGCCGACTTCGTTAATCGTCTCCGCAAGACCGACGCACAGTGCAGACACGACGCTCCTGAAAACACATTATCAGTACCAAATCCTGGAGCAAAACAGTATGATGGTAAGAATTGATCAGGAAAATACAACGAATTCATCTCATACGCCCGTTAGGCGTCGATGTGAGCTGAGTTTACGTGATTGTCTCATCATGAGAGAGCGGGACCCCGCCCGAACCAGCAAAATCAACAAACCACTCACTTGTTATCCTCCGACTCGTACATGTCCAACAGCGGCGGCAGCACATGCCCAATCAGCTGCTTCACATTCGCGTCCAAATACGGCGCCTTTCCGAACACCATCAGCGCCCCACCACCCAACGCTCAAGCTGCAAACTCACGTTCACCGACGCCATCCCGGGCGTCCACGGCCCACTCCCACTCAGCTCATGGAACACCCTCACAATCTCCAACAAACTCTCCGTCGCGCTCTTCCTAATCCCCTCATAATAATGCGTCAGCAGGCCCACCAACTCCAACGTCGTCTGCTCGACATAAGGCAGGAAATGATTCCGCGTCGACGCGAAGAGCGCGCCGATCGTGTCAGCCGCGATCTCCTTCTCGACCGCGATCGCGCTGTTCACGTCGAGCATCTTGTCCACGTCCGCGTCGAGGTCCTCGATGTCGATCGTCGTGCCCTCCGCGCCGTCCTGGATCACGATCGCGTTCGCGGGCGACGTGCCAGTGCCGAACGCCGCCGCGGCCTCCGCCGTCGTCACTGCACACAACCAAACAATCAGCACATAACACACCACGACCCAGACCACTACTCGACTCACGCGACAACGGCTCGGACCCCTGCTCCGCCTGCTGACAGCTCGCCACAAGCGCGGGGACCACGCTCGGGAGGTACGGCGCAAACTCCTCCCCAAACACCCGCGCCATCACCCCAAAGAACAAGAAACTACACTCCCGCAACCTCGCGCTGCCCATCTCGAGCCCCTGGAAAGCCTGCTTCATCATATCCGGGAAGTACGGGCGGAATGTCTCCTTCCCCACCGCCTCCGCGAACGTCCCGATCGCGTCCATCGTGATCCCGCGCAGCTCCGTCTCCTCGCCCTCGCCCGTGAGCAGGAGGAAGTGCTTTATCCTGTCCATCGTCGGTACAAAATACGGCAGGAACTTCTCCTTCGACGCGTGCGCCGCGGAGCCAATCGCGCCAGTCACTACTGCCTTGACGGGCAGCGGCGCCGAGTCGAGGAGCACCGCGAGGCGCTCCATGATCAGGCCCAGGTACTGGTCGATCGAGTCGTGCATGATCTCGAGCAGCGCATCCAGCGCCGTGCACGCCGAGCGCTGCGTCGCCGGGTCGTTCACCAGCTGCATAATCGTCTGCACTCCCTTCATCAGCCACCCCCCATCACTCCACCAATAAAATAAAATAAACCCACCGGCACGAGCACCGCATGCTTCGCCGCACACTCCTCCTCCAGCCACTCACACAAGCAGCTCACAGCCACACAGCTCGCCTTGCGCACGCTCGCGTCGGGGTCCTTCAGCCCCGCCTCGACGAACGGCCAGATGTGGTCCATCAGCGGCGTCATGAACTCCGAGCAGCCCTCGACGGCGACGCCCAGCGCGAGCATCGCCCCGCGCCGGCTGTTCGCGTCCGGCGAGGAGAAGTACTGCTGGATGAGCTGGCGCAGCGCGGGGAAGACCTGGCTTGGGGGCAGTTGCGTCGCGAGCGTGTCGATCGCGCGCAGGGCGGACTAGCGAGGTCAAGGTTAGAGGGAGATAGCGAGTAGGGGCGGGGAGACGTACCCGGGACGGCGCCTCGTCGTCCACATCCTCCGGCTCAGGCTCGCACGCGATCGGCATGAGGCCCTGCAGGATAACCGGCGCGAGGTCGTTGCTCTGGATCTTTGATTTTTTGCTGAATCATGCAAATTGAGCATGTTCATTTAAGTCCACTACGACTCGACACTCACTACTCAACGGTCCAGTTCAGCGCGTTCAGCGCGAGGATGCGCAGGTCTGGGTCGTAGTTGGTGTTGCCGCCGCACTGGAGGAGGAATTGCGCGAGTTGGGGAATGTGGTTCGCGAGGATGGGGATTTCCTGGGATCAAAGTCAGGACTGTGGTATGGGGATGTCAAGGCGTGATTTACCCACCAAAATGAGTAGCGTCTCGAGAACGTCAAAGAGCTGCCTTGCTCCCGCTTCGTTCCCCCTCTCTACGCATTGACCAATGATGTTGATCATAGCAGGGAGGAGCGCCCGGAAGGCTTGCTGCAAAGAGTCAGACAAACGAGCAGCAAGTAGACACTCGGCACTCACGATGTCCTTCTTGTCATCCGAGTCAATATACTGCGCAATGACGCCCAAACACCGCACTGTCGTAATCCTGACCTCCTCGCTCTCGGGGTCGTTCAGCAGGCTTTCAAAGAGCTTGAAGAGGGACTGCAGCTCGTTGGAGAAGGCCTCGATGATGTTCTCGAGGACAGTGTAGAGGACGTAGATCCCGACTTCACGATGAGCGACCTGAACTGAGGTAGCGGTCTGGTGGAGGAAGGGGAGGAGCTGCGGCCATGTGCCGAGGGGGACTTCGATGGTGGCAATGGCAGCAACGACGCGGGCGGTGGAGTGACGGACGATTTTGCTGAAGTCAACGCTGTGAGAAGGAAGCTGACATCGCGTATGGAATACTCACCTAGACTCTGAGAGCGTCAAGTCGGGCAGCTGCTGCTTGATTTGATCCCGCTGATCTTGCGGGACCTCGATCCACAGAGAGCCGCTGTTATTTAGCACGCGCTTGCGCATCTCGACGCCAGCCAGCTGACGGACCTGCACGGCCGCCAAAATGCGTCAGAATAACTCATATAACCGCACCGATCACGCAGACGTACCGCTTCCTGCGGCGAACTGGCAATAATGCTGGCTAGGGCCGGTATACATGCTGGATTTTTGTAATACTGCTGGTTGAGCTGGGCAGTGGCCTACATATCATAATTTGAGCAGAAATCGACGCAGGATAAACAGGTCGATCTTACCGCCTTGAGCTGGACGGTATCATTCGCGGTCGATTGCACCAAAAGATCGTGCAGGTTCTGCACAAATGAGGGCTGGGACATTCTGGTCAGCTACAGCATTTTTAGCAGGTACTTGCTGGATACATACATCCATGGCGAACGACCGGTCGAAGGGGATGGACGATAAGGTGAAGCTCACGCGCAAAGCCCTAAGCCAAAAATTGGTCGGACTTCCAAAATTTTGGACCGGATCCTGCCACGCGCGTCCCACGCGACGCGATCGACTTGCATGCATCGCTGCATTGAGCAGGACTAGAGTTGGGACCTGTTGTAACGGGCACGGTGGTTGCGAGGACCGCGCCCGAACACCGCGCGGCGAATGAGGCGCAAACCGACAGGAATGAACACGATTACTGGCGTTGGCAAGACAAAGCCTACAAACTACAGCGATGCAACTATCTAGACTACGTTATGTAAGCATGGAATGGACTTGATCATTACACCTGTGGCCTTGCCACTGGACTCTACTGTCATGTTCTTCTTGTTTGTAATCCAAGAAAATAGAGCTACATGTTTTCACAAAATTTTATGACTCCTATTTACCATACACAATGTGATGTTGGTCCTGACTCTCAGTGCCAGCACTTAAGTGCCAGCACTTACGTGCCGCCTCCCTCAGCCAGGACCTGTGTTGCTGTGCTCTAGATACAAATCCCACTGTGTGCAAACCTCCACCCATGGTCATAACCTCAGATAGGAATAGACAAATTACTGATATTTTAGTTTTACCCTTTGCAAGGACTGAATGATTTCAATTCCCATTCTCCAGCCAAAATCTGAGCCACCCTGCTTAACTATCTGCACCCATTTAAGTTTCCCAGTGTCTCATGCAGCCCCTCCCTTCAACATCCATTGGGCCAGGATATGTACACCACTTCCACTGGGAATGTCTGAGGAGGGTGCCGGTTACTTTCCCCATTCCCATTGATAGGCACAGACACACAACAACCACCAGAGACCAGGGGGAAATGACCTAACACACCCAGTGGTATGAGTGGAGGCAGTCTGAGATGGCTGAAGGGTATAAAGTAGTTCTAGGGGGAAAGGAGGAGTAAGATGACATAGGATAGCCTGTAGGAAGACCTAGAAAAATAAAACAAAGCCTTGAGGCCTGAAACAAACACGAATCGAGCTCCGGAGTATTTATCTCCGAAGAATTGAAAATAAACAAAGGTCGCAAGCACCGACACCTAGCATAGGATCGTGCTTGCGGAATAGAAATTGCTAGAGAGACTTGGTTAATTTTATTTTGCTATGTAATACTCACAGGAGCTAATATGTTGATGGCAGAGATAATTCAATTGACAAGTCAGGCCTATTGGCAAAGCTAGGATCGGTCGTAAATCGCTAAGTTTGATGCTTTTGAACTTCGAGGGTCACTGAGATGGTAACTCTAATACGCTGAGACGGTGAAGATCAAACTTTTTCTTACTTTACTTTACATCGTACATTTTATACTACAGCAATGACCCTGCGACCACCCGGAGATAAATAACAAATACTCACTGCAACTCCATTGACTGCTCAGCACCCGTCCACCGCTATACCATGCACCATATGACTCCCTCATCCCTCCATGTGCTTGTCCTAGCTCCTAGAGGTTGTCCTGATGCGTCAGTACCTGTCCTGAGCCTTCCCATCATGCTGCACGACATGCCAGTCACGTGCAAATTAATTCCAGCTGCTTGCTGACTGATGCTGGCCTCATGGTCGCAGATTTACGTCCCCAAGCTTGGTAATTTGATGGAGACAAAGGGGAGGAAGTGCTGGAAGTTGGGTGCGAGGATGACCCACAACTAGACAGGTGCTCACAGCCACTGGAGTTGATTCATCTCAAAGTCACTTCCTGAGTCACTCTGGAGCGCCTGACCTCGGAGCTAAATCATCATAGGGATTCGCACTGGCCTCGAAGACGCTGGAAAGTCCGGAGTTAAATTGATAAATCTTCTGGAAAAATCCTAGGGTAGGGGCATGTGAGTGCGATGTCGAATGGACTCCAGATGAGGTGGGTAGGGACATTGAATTCATGATTTCCGGGGTCAGACGATCCTTGAGGCTTATCATCATATATTACTTGACCCAGGCAATGTATGGAGAGGGGACTTCTGGCAGTGATCAATAGTGCCTAGTGGCTATCATTGCTGTAAAAATAATTTTTTCATTGCTGGCTCCAAAACAGTTTCTTGGGTTTTCCCATGCATATACTATATTCTACTTCCTGAAGTTTTGGCATCATACTCACCCCATATATATCTACAGGTTTACATAAGATACCGAGAGATTCCAAGCAGTGCATCGTCAGATACCGCTTTTGGGTTGTACCCCTCCTGTGGACCCCCCAGGGAAGTAGAATGTGGTTCCAGTGGTTGTAGATTGCTTTCCCTAGAGTATATAATCATACCCCATCATGTGGACCACTTTCAAAGCCACACAGCCCATTATTTTCTTACATAGTATTACTCCACCTCCAAAACACACTGTTCACCCCACCTTGCACCAGCTGGTATATATCCCAGTCCGGAAACAAGTCATACTACATCCTAGAGTGAACCCCACTAGTGTGACAGGCTATCCTAACCACCCCAGGTGCATTCTCCTTTCACTGGACACTGAAAGGTGCCCCAGGCCATTTTTGGACAACTTTCGGACGGTTTTCGGACAATCTAATCTACGGCGACATCAGGAAAATGCAAAACCACCTTTCGGCGTCTTAGAGCAATCTTTTGGCATTTAGGCGCCCGACTTGGCTTACTTTTCCTGATTCAAGCCTCAAAGAAGGCCACAAGCGCCGAAAAAGTGGGCATTACAGCCATTTGCAGATCGATGGGCCCACTTTTTGAGAATCATTTACAGTCGGACCACGTCGGACAAGCAATTTCAAGTCCCCGAGAGACAGAAATCAGACCATCTGGACTTCTCTACCTTCTTCCGATGTCCCTGGCACCCACTCCGACCCACTCCGACTATACGTGGTTTTCTGAATTGATGGTCTATCGATCTGCAAGCGGCTGTAAGACGTCGTTAAGCCAAATCAAGCCAAGTCCCTGGCCAAAGTCGGGTAACGTTTTGCTGATGGACCGCCCTTCAGCCGATTAGAGGCCAGGACCCCGTGACCGCCGCTCAAGAGCGGTCGGTGTGGTTGATTTCACGGCCTGCGCCCCTTGGCAAGCGCCTTGAAGCAGCTCGTTCATATCCCAAGTCATCAGCAAATCTTCCCATAACTGGTATCTGGATACCATTAGCATATAATCAATTAAAATAAGTACCGGTATTACAATATGTACCAGACTTGTGGACGGCTGGGCCAGCCATTATATTCGGATGGCACATGTTGCAAGACTCCCACAAGAAGTACAATATGTACCAGACTTATACATATTACAAGCTCAGGCCAGCTTGCTTTGTCCCATAATCAGACTATCAGCTGTCTTTTGCTTGATATTCCAGATCCCTGGAACAAAAAGGGGGGCATTGGCTGATGAACACAATAAACAGTGTATAATTGCTCAGACTAGCTACTAGACAGGATTTGCTATGGCTAGACATTCAACACAGTACTATCTGCTGACCCATACCCTCCACACAACCTACTCAATGGAAAGCAAGCCATGTCACTACAATAAACCAGATAGGGGAGATGAGAGACATACCTGGTGC
>NW_006920414.1:2172604-2235845 GCF_000344685.1 Gloeophyllum trabeum ATCC 11539 | reverse complement strand
CCAGCAGCGGTAGACCTGCAGAACAGATCAGAACACTCAGTCATCAGTCATGTCACTAAACATACCTAGCAAGCATGACTCAGACTTGTCGCTCCAACAATCTGAGAACCTATGAATATGGGCACACAGTAACAGAGAGAAATGGCTTACCCACAACCAAGACATGTCGATACACGATGAGGGCCACTTCTAGGTCACATCAACCCCGCCGTACACGCGCTGTAGGAAGGTACTTAGGCGGTTTAAGGAGAGGCAACGGGTTCACAAAGAGAACTTACCCGCGGAGAGTTATAGTAGACGGCATGCCACCATTCAGAAGCATGTGAGGGCTGTGTAAGGGACTTAGTCGTGATACGAGGGAGAGGGGGGATGAGCGACGATGTCGAACTGCGGCGCGCTTTTAAGTCAAGTTCAAAGTCCGTCATGTTGAACTTAGCACGTGAGGCGACGCGCATCAGTCAGGCGCTGGTGGTTGCTCTGTTGCTAAGGGTATATATATAGAATGATAAGATAATCCTCTGGTAAGCGTATCTCAACAGGCGGTTGGCTTATCATAAATACAAGTCTGGTATTCGGCTGGTAATGCGATTGTAGACGTGCTAAAATAACTGGAATAAGTGCCAGCCACTACCAGCCGCGGGACAATTTGCTGATGGTGGGCCAGGACTACCCCGTCAACCGTGGCGACCTCTGCTACTTTATGTGCCTCCCTAACCTGCTCCTTCGCTCGAGTCATCCTAGACGTTCGGAGACTTTCCACCAGCAGCTCTGGTGCGAGACTTGTCTGAGTGGAACCTCACCGCTTCACCCTGACTGCACTTGCGATCAACACTTGCCAGTGACGTACAGGTGCCAAGCGGCACGTGATGATGGCGAGTAGAGTTCATCGGCAGGCAAGCCAGACGGACTGCTCATCGCAGACCGAACTCCTGGGCCTTCACGCAGGACTAGCCAGTTGATCCGATCGGTAGTCGTAGCTGCTATCAAGGAGCAGTATGTCACCTACGTGGCTCGAGGGCGCAATCCCTGCAGCGAGTATGGGAAACATAAGAGACTACTCTTCGAGGACCCGTGTACTGCGTTCGCAATCCTGTACCTGGCCAGATCGCAGATTCGTGGCGTCCTTCTCAGCAAACCCCGAGCGGGCCGTTTCATCGCATGTTCCCCAGCCAGGACCGCGGTAGACACGGTTGGAAATCTTCCAGTATTATCGAGACCCCACCGCTGATGGAGCTTTGACCCCGAATGCTACCCCGTCGACGGACCCGCTATCAGCTTCTGCCAGCTCGTATGACTTCCATATTTGCCCCTCTGTTGGACTTATCCCAGACGTCTGGAGACCTCTGGCTATTAGCCCTCGAACGAAGCAGCTTACCCGGCGACACGCTAGTGCGAATACCACTCGTTCCCTCTTGACTGTCCTTTGTGATTGGCCCGGTGACAAGCTCAAGCGTCTCAGGATGACCGGTCTCCGAAAGGATCCATAACCAAGTCAAGCGGGATTGAGGTTGCTCGTCGAAGACCGGATCGTCGGGAGAGCGTGCTCTCGCCTTACCCCTGTCATCTTTGCCTCAATACTATGACTGCGAAATTTTCTCGAAGAATCCAGGGACTGCCCATGGTCGGAACCTCGCCTTTCCTAGGTACAGAACAGTTCGAACGTCGAGGAGGCTGACAGAGCGAATTAACGGACCGCTAGAGAACGTGACTGCGCTTGTCTAATAGCATGAGGGCAATACGAGCACTCGCATATGCTCCCAGCAGCGGATGTGATTAGCCTGCGTTTTCTGGCGATAGACCTCGAGGAGAAATAGTGAGAGCAGGAGTTTCGAGGGTCGGCGATGAGCTCCAGTCCATGTCCAGAACGCTGCTGGCGAAGCCACATCGAAGACTCAGGCGAGGTTTCTCTACGGGAGTCTGGAACCAGTATCCCTGATAATGCTTACTGATGGATAAGCTACCAGTTTACTCAGCAATTGCCACAGAAGCGTCGCCTGTTTTGGGTAAATACGCGCTTGACCATCAGAGCCACACGTCGCGCGAAGCGCCTCCGGGTCAACCACCTCACACGTGCCCTGCTGCGCTTGCCACAATTCTCACCGGAACCATTTCCTCTCGGGACGCTCTGCCTCTTACCGTTCGACTCGAGCTGGAAACACCGCTCGAAAAATCCATTTCTACGGCTTTCAAGGTGGCGTTGTCGGTAATATTCATCCTCTACTAACCGGCGTCACAGAGGACAATGGTCCAGCCTGAATTGTACGCTTGAACTTACCATTCAATGTCGCCTCCCACCACGACCCTGGTGGCAGTGCCCACCTCCCATCACTCTCCTTTGTGCTTTATTCCCTAATCAACTTATCGATGAGTTCTTCCGCCTCCTGCTTCTCTTCTTCGTGACGGATCAATCACCCCTCCGCCTGGCGATGCCCACTTCCGTATGTGGCCCGCATACGGATTGTGGTGGGTATAAATACGGCTGGCCTCTTTATGCTTCTGGGGAGACTCAGTGTCGCTTTGACTCTCAGTCCGGTGCAGGATACCATATCCTCTCCTATACCCTGGCAAGCAAGCATCGTCGTTGGTCATCGTACTACCCCGGACTAAACCACCATGCTCAAAAACTACCCGCGCTACGCCGTGCAAACCGGCTATATCTCCAAGCCCCGGCCACTCTCGTAAGCCTCCCTCCCCTTCCATCGCGTGCCACCGAACCTAGCCTAACCTAACCCAGCGCGCGCCCGTCAAGAGGCCGCCCAGACGCGCCTCGCGCCCTCGAGAACCAGCGTGCTGATTCCCGGTCAAGGTCAAGGTCTCGCTCTCGCTCCCCCATACGCCCGCGCCTCCCCGCCTGGGTCTGGAAACGCCTCTTCCGCCGCAGCCGCAAGCCCGACATCCCCGCGCGGCCCACTCGCGTCTCCCTCCCCCCACCCGCACGTTCCAGCCTGCGCAGCCGCAACAGCGCCTCCCGCTCTTCAGGGTCGGAGCCCAATACCGCGGCGAAGAGAGTGACGTTCGTCGATCAGGAATGAGCTGAGAACTCGGATTCATCCGCGGGTATTCTGAAAGAGGTTGGCCGGGCGTGCCACCGGATGTGCACGCTCGTTATGACTGTTGTTCTTTGCGGGCTACTGTAGACTATGGAGGGTTGGACGATGCTTGGGTGATTACTGCTTGTCTATATATGGAGGTGTAATGTGTGGCTCTGTTGTATCCGTAACTTCTACCAAGGGTCATTCGGTTGAGCATCTGTATGTCTTTCAGGCCATGGGGAATCAGTTGAGATCGCGTGCACCACTTTAGATCTTCCATACGCCCCAATGGACTGCGCCAGCCGACGTAAAAAAAAAGAATTGCAGCAACCGCGAGTTGCCCTGCTGGCATGACCAGGAGTTGACGGTTGATTTTTCGACTAATCAAACGCCTCGATTCTCCGTAAAATATATGCACTAGTCCATAGGGGCTCAGCCGGGAATTGAACCCGGGACCTCTCGCATCTTCGGCTGCCACAGCCTGGAATAACCCGAAGCGAGAATCATACTACTAGACCACTGAGCCTTATTAGACTTTGTCGTTGTTAAGGTCAATATCTCCCAAGGCTCTCAACGCCTATCCCGATAACGCAAGTTCACTACACACTACTCCATAACCCATCTACCGACAGCTTTACAGCCTCCAATATCGGGATGCAGCAAAACAGCGGCCAGCCAGTGCTCTAGTAGTCTTCGTCGCTTATCAAGGAACGTCGGGCGGTACTTCGCGAGAGCGGATTTCGGCGGGAGCTGCGGGACAAGGTGGTGGAGGTTGCGCTGGACGAGAAAGGTTAGCAGTATGAATGAGGGGAAGTGGGGCAGACATACGGGGAGGGTGAGGAGGAGGTTGGTGTAGAGCTTTTCAAAATCTGAAAAGCGCTTGTGTGCGTGGATTACGGTGCCCTGCGCAGATCATTCAACACCAGCCCGGGGCATAGAACGGCTGTCAGGACTTACCTCCTTAGTTTTGATAACACAATCATACACTGAGGGAGACTGAGCCACCTCCATTGCGTATACAGGCGAGTGTACACACCGACATACGCGCCGCCTAATTTGTCGCCAACGCTTGTCCAGCCACTGATCTTCACGTCCCTTGCGAACGCCATGTTCTCTCCCACATGATCTTCCAACCATATGTCGTTCGAAAATACTGAAGGAGGCCGCGGACGCCGTTGTAGCGGTGACTCGGGAGGGGAAGAGTAAGCGGGTGGGCGTACGGGGACCTGCAGGGTGGCATGAGCCTCTTACATTCTACCACTGAATTTCGGGCTCGACTCACGTCGCAAAGCTCGTCATATAATCTGGACTCCTCTTCGACGTCTATTTTGTTCGGTATCAGGACCAAAAGACTTCGGCTATTCTTGAACGGATGGCTGGCGCTATCACGGACAGGCTGCGCTCGGAGATCGGGCATCGAGTCGGCGTGATGAACGGTCGAAGGAGCCATGAGACCAGAGAACACAAACAGAGCAAAGAAAGGAACGTGGGGGGTCCAAAGGACAATTATAAGCAAGCAGGCCAACGTCGCAGCCGTGGAGTGCGGACGAGGAACAGGCCAGAGACACCGCGATCGGTGGTCGGCCGCCATCATCGTGCTGACGTCAGCGTGTATCTCATTCCAAGTACCGGTCGACGAGTGCGCTCTCAAGGCGGCGAGGTCGGTCATGAGGGCGCCGTGGAAGGGCTTGTGGGGGCCTGTTGGTCCGCAGACAAGAACTGCGTAGCATTATGGTGAGCAGGAAAGCGATAAAGTTGAAGCCGTCCAAGTTATCCGAAGAGCTCTCTATTACTTAGTACAATAGATCCCCTGAGTTGCTCAAGATCTGCAGAAAAGCTGGAGACATTTAATATACTATAGCATTTGGGTAGTTTTGCAAAGCTCTCTGTAAATCGACGTGTTGCGCTCAGTTCGCTGGCTCTTGCGTCAGGTTTTTTTCATGGCATCGTGTAGCACACTTCTATGTACCTAACTGTGATTTTTTTGTATTTTAATACGTGGTGTAGAGGATGCTGGACAGATGCCGGGGTGTGCAGGGTGTTTTGCAAAAGTTTGTTACGCGTGACATCCCCGCGAGATCCATCACGTTTTTGTCACGATCCGCCTCTCGAGGTTTTGCAAAACAGCATCGCTATAGCTACATCCTTGATCTCTTCACACTCGGGCTGCTTGAGTAGCTCAATGTATGGTACACCAGTATAGTCCAAACAAAATCCCGGCAAAAAACCATGGAATGGGTACCAGATCTAGGGTTCACACGGTCTGTAGGCAGTTGCAAACACCCTCCTCTTCCTCCCTCTCCATGACCACTCGATATTTCCATAAATCAACTTGACAGAGGGTATCTACTAGTCTATATCTACATGTCTAAAAAGTCTCTGAATTTTTTTATTTGGTATAGAGCTCTCTCTAGGGGCTGCGGTAGTTTTGCAAATTTTGCAAAACTACCCAAATGATAGTTTAGGGGATTTTCTACTTGTCATGCTCTAATCTGAATCATGTGCAATTCGTGCGGGTTATTCAGCCACAAACATATCCCAATATGGATTTACTACTTCCATCTGTGGTGGACTTTCACATGGTTTAGGAGATCCCAATACTTCGATATTGGGGTCCCTTTTTCGTTATCTCGTTTCTGTCCCTCGCTCAACTTATAAGCCAACGATTCAACGCTCGTGTAAGTTACCGCCTCTTTTTCTTTATCCCATTGTCATATTTTCGCAATCCTATCGCTGGTCCCGAGCTACCGCCTGACTCTTGAATGCTGTGAGAGTTGACCGTCTAATTCCATTTGCATTCAATTCACCACTGGATCCAGCACTGGGCATGATAGGCATCTTTATTATGGCTTTGCCAGCGATTCGCTTGAGCAGCGCCAGGGGCTCGCCAAACCTTCGACAGTTACGCCATCGACTTGAATTGGGTGCCCGCGTATGTTCTGCAAATCACCTCCACAATACTCTCAAAGTCATCTGTTTCTGCATTCTACGTATATTTCTCTCATATCATATCACCTTCACAAGCGGGGTTGAGAGGCCTACTGTATACGTCGCCTCGTCGCCACGGGACCCGCCATTTTCCCAGCTACACCATCATCGTGATGACGTCAGATCTTAGACTCTCCAGTTGACTGTGTCCTGCTCGAGTTCCTTGCTCTCGCTGTTAAACGTTAAACATTGAAAGGCTCTCTGCGGCAACTCTTGAATCTGTCTGGTATCTAAACTGCGTACCGAGCGGATGAATGGAATGAAAGGTGGCTACACGTGTGCGAGCTGCGCGGGGCCGTCTCCCCAGAACTGCTTTGTGCATGGTCTTCTGCTCCTGACCACGTTGGCCCAGCGTCCTTAAAGACGCGGTACGGGCTGCCTCTTGTCCTCGTAGACTGGCTCTACCTTTGCTCTCTCGCAATACAGTAACACTGGTATGTCCGACTTTATCGAGTATCGCAACCAGGACGCGCGGCTGGAACCCGCGTACCCCCGCCAGGCGGAGAGCTACGCCTCCGACGCCTACTCCCACCAACACAGGCCGTCCAACTCGAAGCACTCGCGGCGCACCCAAGCCAGCTACGCGAGCAACGGCACATGGATTCCCTACCCCGATTACCCGCCCGCACCGACGCCCTACCGCGCGCACTCGCCCGGTCCTGCGTCGCGCGACACCCAGGCGAGCTTCGGCACCACCTGGGACGCAAATCCCCAGCAGTACCCTCCCCCTCCTGATGCCATTCGCCCGCCGTCGCCCGCAATGACAACCCGGACAAGAGGCCAGCGGTCCGAGACTGGGGAGCCCGAGTTCGAGTACATGTCCGCAGAAGCGGACCCGGAGATGCAGCACGCAGAGACGGTCGAGGAGGTCGACGAGATCGGAGACGTGATGGGACTCCCGCCGGACGACGGACACGGTAAGAGCGGCAAGAAGCGCTTCGTGGGCGGCTTTGTCTCTGGCCTGAAGAAGCTGCCCAGGGCGGTGCTCTGGGGCCGCAAGCACGCTGCGGAGGAAGAGCCACCATTCCGGACGACCTTTCCCCAGTTCGAGCCCACGCCGCATATCAGCAGCAGCTTCGTGCAGATGGACGTGCCGGTGCCCTCAGAGCCGCGCATGCCCACGCCCGCTCTGTCCAAGCATTCGTCACACCGCTCTCGTGTCGAAGGCAACGGCAATGCCGCGTCCTCGTACGCCCACGGCGACACCGACTCTACCGCCGTCCACCGGGACGCCGGGCCAAGTCGCATAGTGACAGCTACCACACCCGCCCCCCTCGACCTCGCCTCGCCGAATCTGCGCCCGACGTCCGACTACGACAAGATGCCCACTCCCCCGCGCACACCGACCGCGCCGTCGATCACCTCGTACCTCACGCGTGTGCACCGTTTCCTGAAAGAGCTGAGCAACTTGCCCTGGGTTGCGTCTGCGACGGGACGCGTCGCAGCGGACTACTTTCCCGGCGAGAACCCGCGCAGCAGATACCTCTACCCGCGCTACCGCGAGCGCGAGGCCAACCGGACGTGGTACACGAGCAAGCACAAGGACGTCGACCTCCTCAGCGGCGAGCGCGACGTCAACTCGCGGCGCACGACGCGCACCACCACCGACACGCGCTACCGCGACCGCGACCGCGAGCCCGCCCACCACCGCTCGCGCACGCACCGCTCGAACACGACGTCGCAGGCGAACCCGCACCGCCGCCCGCGCCGCGCCACGCGGTCGTACACGCTGTCGCACCCGAACACGCGCTCGTTCGCGTCGGGCTCGTACACGCTCTCGCGCGCGACGAGCCCCGGCGGCGTGCCGGTGCCGCCGCTGCCGACGATCGCCTCGCCCACCGCGTCGCACCTCGCGTTCATGGACCCGCAGCGCTACGCGCAGGTGTCGTACCCGTACGGGTACACCTACTCGCCGACGTCGCCGCAGCCGATGTATCTCATTCCGGGGCCAAGCCCGCCCAGGCAGGATGGGCAGGCGCAGGACGGGTCTCAGCAGGGACAAGGGCAGGCGCCGGTGCCGGTGCAGCCCGCGATGCCGGTGTACCTCGTTGCTGGGCTGCCACCTGGGGCTGTGGGTGCACCGCCAGGTTTTGTGTCTACGAGTCCAAGGCAGCATGTGAGGAGCGGGACGCCGACTCCGAGGGGTGGCAGTCCCAAATCCGTGCAGGGATAGGTTGCTTTGTGGTAATTTATTGGGACTTGGTTGCGGGTATATTGCGACGAGTATGTATCGCTGTCCGATCGTACAGCAAGAGGTATATTATACTGGCAGGACGAGATGCACTGATGCCGACGGTCGGGGATTAACGGGTTTGGCTGGGGCCTGATTCCCGCGAGAGGCAGTTAGGCGTCAAAATTCTCTAAAACCAGATGCTTCTGAACGCAAGGAGTGGTATAACAGCGAGTACGATACAGATTTCGTGTGGGTTTCGTATGCTCCATTGACTAAAAGTCTTATCCCGAGCGAGCCCTTCCATTCTGGGTGAATATTGGGGTACGGTCAGGTGACCTCATAAAACGCGTCTGTCGACCGAGCCACTGCCTCGCGGTCTATCGTTCTATTTGATTATCAGTACTCTTACCAGCCATCAAGCTGGAACCTGCAGCTTAGTGCACTGCGAAAGGCCCCTCTACTATGGCCCCTCAATCCGCGAAACCTGAATGCTGGCGTTGCTTCCAAGTGCCGGAGAAGATATTTAAATGCTCACGTACGTATGGTATGCCATCTACATGTCCATTCTCTGACAGCCGTGCAGGTTGCAAAACTGCCATATATTGCGTACGTGTATGAATAGCATGTCAAGTGCCGTTTTTTCTTGGTTGACTATAGAACCAGGGGAAGGAATGCCAGAAAGCGCACTGGCAATTGCACAAAGACGCGTGTGCAATCGAGGCGGAAATGGGAAACGTCGAGGGTGACATAGGCCAGCTAGTGAAGCAAATGCGCAAATGGGCCGTTGTACGTTTCCTCTATACGTCCTTTCTTGCTTCCGCTCACCGTCCGCGCGCGTCCCAGATCCACCGCGGCGTCATCGACCTCGCCGTCTCGCACGCCCTGCAAGTCGAAGCCTTCCCGGACCGCATCTTCACGCACTACCTCATGCTCACCCTGAAGCACCACCCCTCCGCGAAGCCCGCCTCCCGCTTCTCCGTCTTCTCCGCGGCGATCCTCCCGCTCCCGCCGCTCGAGCTGCGCCCGCCGTACGTGCGCGCGCAGGTCGCCGACATCGTCGACAAGGGCGGGCTCGGCATCGCGTACTGCTCGCTCGTATGCGGGGCCGCGCAGGTCCCGCACGGCGCGGCGGTCATGGGAAGGTTCGAGACGCGCGTGCTCCTCCGGAATTGGCTGGACATCCTGAAGGACGTCACGGAGGGACGCGTCAAGGTGGATGACGTGCGCCAGCTCACGTGGATAAAGCCTCGGATAACGGACAAATTCTTGGATAAGGAGGAGAAGTGTGAGTCTGCCAGGCTGCGCCTCTTGCAGGAGGATACTCATGCCCTCGCGCAGACGGTGCTATTAACTGGTCCAGGAGTGGTATCTCGGGCGAGATTTTATCCAAGGCCGATCCCAACTTCCGCGAGCCATTACCGGACTCCTTTTGCAAGAGCACGCAAAGGATAGTACAGTTGATAGAGTCTGGGGCTATACCCCCTTGTCCCACATGATTTGTGGGTACAATTGTCTCTTGCCTTCATGACCATCGAATGGTACCAGATGGGACCCTATATCATGTATATACCTCCGGAGCGTCTTGTATCCATACCCTCATGTACTCCATCGTGTAATTGTTCTTCGAACTATATATCAGCAGTAGATCTTGATAGATGTACAATGCACAAGAAGGTCTCCCTCCACTGAGAGCATGAAGGACGCACGGCGTCCCATTCATCACAGCTACGTACACAGTACATACAAGAGAGCATTGTAACTATCGATACAGATAAAAACATGAACCAAATAGCCGTATCGTACACTCTCCAGCAAAGCCTCAAGCCTCGTCAAAACAAATCGACCACAGGCCGACCACCCACCCACATCAGCTCAACCAATACGGTGGGCTCATCTCATCCAAGGGACGGGGCAAGGGAACTCAGTTCCCCGACCCCGTCAGCCCGCCTTGCGCGCCCGTCGCCGCGATCCTTGCGAGCGCGTCCGCGGGCGTCGTGCACGTGATACTCGTGCCCGCGCTGTTCACGAGCGTGAGCGCGGCGCACGTCAGGCCCGCGGCAGTGTTGCACGCCGTCGTCACGTACTTGCCGCCGACGCACTGCGCGAAGCTGCTGCCGATGCACGCGTTGTCGCCCTCTAATCGCGATGAGTATTCCAGTAGGAAGACAAGGGGGGGGGAGGGAACGGGGAACGCACCGTTGCACGACGAGTCGGCGGTGAGGGTTGGGAACTTCGCGTTCAGCTGCTGCGCCGCCTGGCCGTTGGCGAGCTGGAAGCTGCCGCCGCTGCTGGAAGACGCAGTGGAGGCAGCGGCAGAGGCAGTGACGGATGCAGCGGCGCTCTCCGAAGCGGCAGCTGTGCTAGATGCAGCCACGCTAGCAGTGGCAGCGGCAGCGGCACTTTCAGTAGCAGAGGCAGCTACACTCTCAGAGGCGGCTGCACTGTCGGTAGCGGAGGCAGCAGCGCTAGCAGTAGCAGAGGCAGCATCGCTCGCGCTCCCTGTCTCCTCGCCTTCATGTCCGTCGTTACAGTCCTGCAGTCGCACTACTAGCGGCGCTACCCGCTGCACTAGCCGTACTCGTCGAGATACCACTTGCAGAAGCCGTCGAGTGACCCACGCCCGGGTCGGACGTGACATCCGTGAGCTGGCTCCCGTCCGCAATGGGGCCAGACGGGTTCGCGGGGCACGAGCCTACAGAGCTCAGTGGGGCGCCCATGCCGAAGGGGATCATGCCGTTCGCGCCGACCTGGAGGCCGCCAACGAAGGTCGTCTTGTCGGCGGACGGGTACTGGCACTGGTAGAGCCCGTTTAGCTCGGTGTTCTTCGGGGCTTGTTGGCAGTACGGGACGCCCTGCGACGTCGGCTGTATTTAATATTCTCATCAGGAAAAAATCAAAGAGGTGGCTGGGTTAGAATGGGAGGGCAGAGAGGAAACGGCACGCACAGAGTTGCGCGGCTGCTGCGCGAAGATCTGCGCGAACTTGACCATGTCGGCGTCGCTGTTGAGCTGCTTGGCAAGGTCGACCATCGCGTCGGCCGCGTTCTGCTGGTCGCAGGGCCCCGCGGCTGCGAGGAGGGTGCCATGTCGACGTCGTTGCTGAGCTGCTTGGCAAGGTCAACCTTCGTGTGGGCCGCGTTCTGGTGGTCGCAGGGCTCACCGCGTTGGGGTTGCATTGCTGGCCGCCGCCTACTGCGTTCTGCTCGCATATGAATCGGGAGTGAGTATTTCGGAGGGCGTGGGTCGTAAGACAAGGAGAACGTACGGAAGCGGCTTCCCACTTTGTCGTAGAGTGGGAGATTACCTGTGCGATGCGCTTCGTGAAGGGCAGCGCGCTCGCACTGGAGGCTACGGAGAGCATAAGTACGAATGCAGTGACTTTAACCATGGCGGTTGTCGGAAAAATCAGAAAAGCATGATATTGCTATACAATGCCAGATAATGCACTGATAAGTCAATCAGGTTTGAGGAGAGTTATCGGGTTCAGAAATGGTCGAAAAGCGCGAATAAGCCTCCGTCAGGCTGATCAGGCCTGACGGGGGTTACAAGCCATTATAAGGCATGATAAGCCCGGATAAGGCCATGGGTCCCAGAAATGAGAAAAAGAGGAGCCTCTCACGCCACCCGATGGTCATCGACACCACTATCTAAGACGTCACTTTAATACAGGTACTTGGACTTTGATTCGAACGAGCGGCCTTGAGTTGAACGATGATGATATATGTAAAGACTAATGATATAACTACTACACTACGCAACAATAGCTGTGTGAGTCTCACATTGGTATATATATATCATACATACTGCCTTACCGGGCGACTCGTAATTACCGTCGTTCGCGCTCACGTCCTCTGACGTACGGCTCTTGTAGATTTCGCCATAACTTTAGACTTAGACTATAATGCTACCGTAGTCAACATGCCACCTTCAAAACACTCAATCCGTGTAAGGCTACGACCGTATTTCAAGATGTTTCCGACAGGATCTACTACAGAATTCCTGTGATATTACAGCACCACCAGAAGCCCCTACCTAATCCAAACCTGACAACACCTGATAAGGGCTTATCAGCCTTGAAACATAACATTATAATGCCTGATCAGTCCGTCAGGTTCTGTCAGGGCTTATCAGTCTTTTCCAGATTTTCCGACAGTAGGCCCAACTCGCACCTCAGCCACGTCGCCCCGATGTCCTGGCTGAGGATGGTGATCCGCAGTGTCGCCACCCAAAAGTCAGGCCAAGGGGTGCCGAATCAGGAGGGCTTCGGCCTCCATAATAAAAACGAAGTTAACGCTTTTACTTACTAGTTCAGCTACTACTAAGTTACATAGTAAGTAGGGGATCGGGAGTGACTCAATATCACGTGCCCAAGTGACATGTCACTGTTGAATTGCAGCAGGACCCCTGAAAGTACCAATGGAGGTTAGATACCAGAGGACCTGATTTCCTTCATTTTTACCGGGACCGAATTTCGCGTAATTTGGCTGTTTTTACCGGGACGCGATACCAACCTAGCCGTGTGGCTCGAGATTTACCGGGACCCAGATATCCAACCTCTGAATTTTGATCTGGTCACAAGGGTTTTTCTTAGCCAAATTTGATCAAAATAAGGCATTATCCGCTACAATATGCCATATATAGGCCCAATGTTGCCAGAACAGTGCAATCTCAGCTCAAA
Source organism: Gloeophyllum trabeum ATCC 11539 (assembly GCF_000344685.1). Lineage (NCBI taxonomy): Eukaryota > Fungi > Basidiomycota > Agaricomycetes > Gloeophyllales > Gloeophyllaceae > Gloeophyllum > Gloeophyllum trabeum. Next base: position 2,222,975 of record NW_006920414.1, on the reverse strand, counting down.
TATTTATTGGGGCAAATTGTGGCTGCACAAGCCAGTGATTGAGTGCCGGGAGAAGCCGGGTATATACCACAATGGTATCTGACCTTGGATATTGAGCCTCAATTCTACCGGGACTAAAGTATCCGGCCTCTTGGGCGCTTCGCCACATTTTACCGCAACCGTATCTAACATACGGCCTCCAGACCTCACTTTTTTACGGAATTGGTATCTAACCTCCATCGGTATTTTCAGGGGTCCTATTGCAGCACGTTAATCCAACGTCCTGTCTGAGGCTGTCTCAACTTTCTTCCACAGCCATGCCTGAAATATGTCTCAACGTTCTATCCATACACCCCACCGAAAGCTCACAAGTCTTTGAAATCTCGGTTGATGATGCACTGCCAACATCAAAATTAAAAAGTGCTATCGAAAACCATCTCCGGTGGCCCGAATCAACCCACTTATGGATGGTGCGTGTCATGTACTTACCTGTCCTCCAGGCTCATGCCTTCTTAGGCACCTCCTGGTATTTACTGTGAGCTTGGCGTGGTCCGCAAACAACATGCTTCAAGTTACCCGCGAGATACTCCTCTGGATGATGTACCACGCAAGTGGATTACGAAGGCTCGGGCCCGTAGCGAAGAAGAGCTTCATTTTATTGCCATCTCACGTGAGGATATGGGCAACTGAGAAGTCTCGATATGCTGACGCCGTGCAGTTGAGCCCTTCATCTTCAGATTGTACAACATGCAAACAGGCACAATCACTTCATGCGAAGCTCGCCTCAATGCTCAAGACCCAATTCGGCTGTTCGTCGGGGATGCATCAGATACAAAAGTCTACAAGGTACTATACCAATACCCACACTATCGCATCACAGCTGATACGACTCCGAAGCTGCCCCCTGAGTATCGAAGCCAAGATGCTGATCTAAGCACCTTGGACCTTACCAAACTCACCGAGGTCCGGATGGGGGATCTCCTCTGCGACCACTACCCATGGGGTCCCTTGAGTCATGAAGTCCAGTTTGTGATTGCCCCCCGTGAGTTGTGCGATGTAAGCACCAGTCCGCAGACTCTAACCTTTTGGCAGCTCCAAAGCAGCATTCTTCGGAAGACGGGGATGTTCTTGGTGACTTGCCGTCCCTCCGTGACGAACGAATGGAATTTTTCGAATCTCATCCAATGAAGCCGCCTTCATCGGAGACCGTGGAAGGCTCATGTGAAGCAATGGAAACGGGGCGACCCTTGGATACCACAGTACCGGCGTCCCTATTCGACAAGATATTGTTCGAACTGCATCACGATTTGTCGAGTGCTACGCCGAGCGATACTGACTGGGAAGTCTTCTATGAGCTGCGGCGAGTGATGAAAGGGATTTTCACGAAAGAGCTGTTTCGCCGGAATGCCTTTCATACAATCTTGCAGCAAGTTTTGCCAGATCTCCCTCGTCCGGGCCGGATCGGTCCCTATGAAACTGATGGCGATATGTGCGTGCCCATGAGCGGCGCACGTTTCATTTACTGGATCGACGAGATCAAGAACGAACTGGTAAAAATCCACACTGAACCCCATGTCCAAGCAGCCCGTTGTTATCTTGAACATTGTCGAGAATGTACCTTGAAGGGAATGGATTTAGTTCATTTTAATTTCCCCGCAATATTGATCTGTCAGATTGGTAATGGCTCATGCGTCTTGCACTCCTTGCCTGTCTGACTCTGTTTACAGGAACATTGATGATCATTTCCGTCGCCGTCTTAACGTCCAAACCTTTTGTGCAGCAGCTTGCCACTGTCTCATTGAACGCGCATAATACCGATATACAACAGATGGAGGCCGGTGCACGCGCCATCGCGGCGCTGCGCATTGCTGCTGCGTCCTTATCGGCACAATACCCATCACTCTTGGAGGACCGTTCTCGGCAGCCAAAATACCCCTTCCCGCGCTCGTTCATCCTGGACGGAACGATCGTCAACTTCACCTACGTCAAAGCTCTGTACCCGCAGAAACGGCTGTATCGTGCTGACTGCGAGTATGAAGGTTCGCCGCGGAAGGTTATTGTCAAGTACACGCTGCGCTACTCGCGACAAGCACACGTTCGCGCCGTCGCCCTAGGATTCGCCCCGCGCCTATTGGATGTCCAGGAATTCTACCAGTGGTATATGGTCGTTATGGAGGACGTCTCTGCAGACTACACGCCTTTGTATGCATGGCAGGGAAAGACGGAGGAGCTCGAGGAGCCGGTGAGGGAGGTCGTTGACAAGCTCCATAACGACGGGTTTGTCCACGGCGACGTGCGAGACGTCAACATCCTCGTTCGCAATGCCGCGTCGGATGGCCAGCCTAGGATTCTGCTGGTCGACTGGGATTGGGCTGGGCGAGAAGGCGAGGTCCGCTACCCGCGAAACATCAGCCCGGACATTCCTCGACACCAGGATGCCGTCGCTGGTGCCATAATCAAGAGATCTCACGATGTGAAGATGGTCGATGACCTTTTTCCGAAGACCCATCCACAGGACTCATAGACTTTGCATTGTATACTACCAGTCTAACAGGTAATCCATATCCTTGCCGTTCACAAGAGCAATCCACGCACCTGAGTACCAAGTGTGACAGGCATAAAATCTCATGGCTGGCCGCATGCACAACCGTATGCCCGGGGTCCGAAGACCACAACAGTCTCAAAGCCAATAGGCACCCTGCCGCTGCACACATATACACTTTGCGAGTTCGAGTAGCCACATTGTTAATGGTTGAACAATCGCAGCAAAGTATGCGCAAACACCATCCCGTGTTCAACGTTCATGCAGGGCCCTGACACACTCCGCATCCATCACGCTCCCCCCAGGCGCAGCGAGGTACCTCACGCCGCTCCTCCTCGCACGATGCACATTATCCGGGAACGGAAAGAACGCGTCGCTCGAGCACGCCGCGCCATCCAGCTTCGCGATCCACTCCTGCCGCTCCTCCTCCTCGAGCGGCTCCGGCACCTGCTCGAACAGGCTCTCCCACTGCGCCCGCTCGCCGCCCTCGAGCCGCTCTGGCTCGCCGTCACGAACAGGTCGATCGCCTTCGCCTTGTCTGCGCGCTTCGTGTGCCCCTCTTGACCGGCAGCGCGAGCACGCGCGCGTGGTGCCGCACTGGTAGCCACCACGCGTCCGCCTTGCTGCCCGCGAGGCGCGTGCAGCGGATGCGCGACTGCTGGCCCGCCCCGAGCGCCCCATTGCGCGCGTACGCGACGTTACTGGACTGCGTGTACTTGCTATAAGTTGGTCCAAATGCGCTATCTCAGGCGCGATCCTGTTCAAAACGGATCTCAACTTTCCCCGAGCCGTTACCGGGATCTTTTCGTAAAAGCACCCAAAGGACTGTAGAGTTGGTCGGATCCGGTGCTATATTTCCTTGTGTCCGATTGTCTATTACCAGTCATCCTTGGTGGTACTATGAGGAACCGCTCACTCATTCATGATACCTCCGGAGCATCTTGTATCCATACCCTCGTGTACTGCATCGGAATCCATTGTTCTTCATCTGTATGATGATTATTTGGTAGAATCCACGCTTCCTTGTCTCACAACATGCTGCGATGGATGGACGACACACAAGCTAGATCAGGTCCGACAGAACATGAAGGACGCACGGCGTCGAATTCATCAAAGCTACGTACACAGTACATACAAGAGAGCATCGTAACTATCGATACAGAGAAAAACACGAACCGAATACACATCTCGTACACTCTCCAGCGCAAAGCCGCAGGCCTCAAGCCTCACAACAAATCGACCACAGGCCGACCACCCACCCGCATCAGCTCAACCAACACGGTGGGCTCATCTCATCCAAGGAACCGGGCCAGGTAACTCAGTTCCCCGACCCCGTCAGCCCGCCCTGCGCGCCCGTCGCCGCGATCCGCGCGAGCGCGTCCGCGGGCGTCGTGCACGTGATGCTTGTGCCCGCGCTGTTCACGAGCGGGAGCGCGGCGCACGTCAGGCCCGCGGCGGTGTTGCACTCCGTCGTCACGTACTTGCCGCCGACGCACTGCGCGAAGCTGCTGCCGATGCAGGCATTGTCGCCCTCTACGAAGATGAAAATGTGAGTCCTAGTAAGGAGGGGAAGGGAGAGGGAGAGGAAACACGTACCGTTGCACGACGAGTCGGCGGTGAGGGTTTGGAACTTCGCGTTCAGCTGCTGCGCGGCCTGGCCGTTGGCGAGCTGGAAGCTGCCGCCGCTGCTGGAAGACGCAGTGGAGGCAGCGGCAGAGGCAGTGACGGATGCAGCGGCGCTCTCCGAAGCGGCAGCTGTGCTAGATGCAGCCACGCTAGCAGTGGCAGCGGCAGCGGCACTTTCAGTAGCAGAGGCAGCTACACTCTCAGAGGCGGCTGCACTCCCGGTAGCGGAGGCAGCAGCGCTAGCAGTAGCAGAGGCGGCACCGCTCGCAGTACCCGTCTCCTCGCCGTCATCTCCATCGTCGCAGCCGTCCGTCTCAGAGGGCTCCGAGGCGGACGCGGATTCAGTTGCTGAGGCAGCTGCAGTTTCGGAAGCCAATGCACTCTCGGAAGCGACAGCTGTAGCAGACGCAGCAGCGGTCTCTGTGGCAGAAGCAGCAGCAGTCTCAGTAGCAGAAGAGACAGCAGCGCTACTGGTTTCCTCGCCGTCATCCCCGTCGTCACAGTCGTCTGTCTCCGTCGGCTCCGAAGCGGAAGCCGACCCCGTCGCGGATGCCTGCACGCCCAGGTTGGCGCCAGTAGCAGCGGCAGCAGTGGACGTCTCCTCGTCGTCGTCCCCGTCGTCGCAGTCGTCGGTGGGCGCGGATGTGGCAGAGGATGCGGTTGCAGACGCGACACTCGACACCTCAGCTGCAGCAGCCGTACTCGACACGCCCTCACTGACCGCGCTACCCGCTGCACTGGCCGTACTTGTCGAGTTACCACCTGCACTCGCCGTCGAGTTACCCACACCCGGGTCGCTCGTGATATCCGTGAGCTGGCTCCCGTCCGCAATGGGGCCAGACGGGTTCGCGGGGCACGAGCCGGCGGGGTTGAGCGGGGCGTTCATGCCGAAGGGGATCGTGCCGTTCGCGCCGACCTGGAGCCCGCCAACGAAGGTCGTCTTGTCGGCGGACTGGTATTGGCACTGGTAGAGCCCGTTGAGCTCGGCGTTCTTCGGGGCTTGCTGGCAGTACGGGACGCTCTGCGATGTCGGCTGCATCGCGTAGGGAATATGTTAGTGTGGGGAGTGAAAGGAAGGGCGAGGGACGCACGGAGTTGCGCGGCTGCTGCGCGAAGATCTGCGCAAATTTGATCATGTCGGCGTCGTTGTTGAGCTGCTTGGCGAGGTCGACCATCGTGTCGGCCGCGTTCTGCTGGTCGCAGGGCCCCGCAGCGGCGAGGAGGGTGCTGAAGGCGCTCACCGAGGTGGGATTGCATTGCTGGCCGCCGCCTGCTGCGTTCTGCTCGCATATAAAATTGAGAGTTAGTATTTCAGAGGCAATGGGTCGCAAGGCAAGGAGAACGTACGCAAGCGGCTTCCCATTTTGTTGTAGAGTCGGAGATGACCTGTGCGATGCGCTTCGTAAAGGGCAACGCGCTCGCACCGCAGGCTACGGAGAGCGCAAGCACAACTGCAGTAACTTTGACCATGATTGCGGTTGGAGTGGTAGTAGATCCTATAGAATCCTCTCCCGTTCGGCAAAGAATGTCAGGCTAGTCGATCAGTACTAAAACCGCGACTGCGAAGAAAGAATGGGGTGTCGTGAAGGACAGTGGTGAGCGCTGCTCAGGCGGGGGACGTGGCGGGAGGAGGAAAGGGAAGATTGTTTGGATGATGAGAACGGTTCGAGTTTTGGGTGTATATATAGGAGATGAGCCGGGAATGGAACAATGCGAGAATCGAGAACCGTGGAGCTGCTTTGGCTTTTACGGTACATGATATATTTAGAGCCGGGTCCCGATATACAGCAGTTCGCTGATCCAGCAGTATTTCGTCAATAACAGTTGGAGATGAGATGGGTTCTCCCGCAATTGTGCGGTATGTTTTCTGACATATGGAAGACGTGGATGGCCGGGATACGGACGGGATGGATGGGTTTGTGGGATTGCTATTCTGCCCGCGAAGTCCCGAGTCTATTTTAGGTTTTGACTGCGCTTTCGGAGTTGATCCGAGATCTTGTCGTTTTGATCAATCCACGTTGCGTAAACGCGGATTCCAGCGAGATCACTCACGTGACGCCGGCGCGACTCGATCTCGAACTGGGCCGAGCGCGTCGGACGCGTCTTGTCAGAGCTACGGTCGCAGGCCTACCGTCACTCGTTCCCCATAAACATTTTTGGTAATACTTTTACTTACTTGTAATTCTTACTCTCTCTTTCATGGCTCCTCGACCCACGAAACCCGAATGCTGGCGGTGCTTCCAAGTGCCCGAGAAAATACTCAGGTGTTCCCGTATGTTCCTCCTCTCCATAGCTACTGCACAGCCGTTACTTACGCATGAGTCGGCCTTGATCATGGCACAATATTACAGGCTGCATGACTGCCATCTACTGTGTACGCACCCGAGATACTTGCTCCGCGTGATAAACTAACCGGCGTGGTATACAGGGAAAGGAATGCTACAGGAAACACTGGAGGCTCCACAGAGACGCCTGCAAAGTCGAGGCCGAAATTCGAAAGAGCGAGCAAGGTCAGCTCGTTGCCGAAATTCGCAAATGGGCACTCGTTCGTCTTGCAACTTTCCATCTTCTTCCAAACACTCACCTTCTCTTCATAGATCCATCGCGGCATCCTCGATCTCGCCACCACGCACGCGCTCCAACTTGACGTCTTCCCTGCACGCATCCACACCCACTTCCTCTCACTCGCCCTGTCCCGCCCGTCTTGTTCGTTCCCCCCGACCTCGCCCGCATTCACGATCGCCGCCGCAACCATCCTCCCCCTGCCCCTCCCTGCTGCTCCGGCGCTGAAAGCCCAGACCGCCGAGATCATAAAGCGCGGCGGGCTCGGCGTCGCGCAGTGCGTGCTGACCTGCGGGGACGCCCGCGTCCCCGATGCGTGCGCGGTCCTCGAGCGCCCACGAACAAGGGTCGTGCTGACGAACTGGAAGGACTTGCTTAAGGGCGTGGTAGAGGGGACAGTGCGGGAGGAGGAGCTGGCCCCGCTGGGCCTAGTCAAGTATCGGATTACCGCGCGCCTCCTGGACCGCAAGGACAAATGTGCGTTCTATGGCACTTCTCGTGGTTGATGCGCTGAAATGGAAGTGAGTGTGTAGATGCTGCGATTACTTGGTCCAACGGCCGAGTTACCGGGCATACCTTGTCGAAGATGGACGGTGCCTTCTGCCAGCCCTTGCCTACCAGACTATAAGCTCTTCTTTGTCCACTAAAGTCCTGCATATATACCCTACCTTCTTTTCTAGTCTACTACTAGGACACATTCTACATCATGTATAACATCCTCATCTGTATCCCTAGCACACACCTGTATCCTACGAACCTGTATTATGTCACTACTTCAGACGCAATCCCTTGTCACAGGTGTTCCTACATGGGACAACACACTGCAGCATTCCATGCTGATGCGGGGGGGGTGGGATGGGATCTATTAAGTCGAAGTCGAATCTTGTGAAGTACCTCCAGCCACCGCGTGCGAACTCCGCATCGCTTCACCCCCTCCCTCAATTCTCAAGATCATCCCAAATTCCCATTCCTCCAACTCACACCACCCACCCAACGATGCCTTCCTCGTCCCAGTCGACAGACCCGCCCCTCATCTCCAAGCGCCTCCACATCTCCGGCGTCACCCCCGCCATCACCCCCGCCGACCTCAAAGCCCGCCTCGAGGCGTTTGGCATCACCGCCACGGCCATCGAGGGCTTCGACAAGCTCGACGGCGTCGGGCGCCCGAGGGGGTTCGGATACGTCGACGTCGTAGGGCGGGAGGACGGCGTGAAGAGGTGTGAGTATTTTTCTTCCAAATATTCTACTAGCGGTGGGGGGGATAGGAACGGTTGACTGACGGATCGGCGCACTGGGAAGTTAGGTATGACCGCGCTCAGCGGGGCGACGTGGAAGGGCGCGAAGCTGCGCCTCGGGGAGGCGAAGCCTGACTTTCGCGAGAGGTGAGTACATGACTGCCGGCACTTGTATTCTACCCGTCTCGACCACTCGCACCCATACATCTCCCCTCCCCTCCCCTCCCTCGCATCGTATCATATCTTTGCACGGTACCTACGCTCATCCCGTGCAGACTCGAACGCGAACGCGCCGCCCCGCCCCCCGCGCGTCCCCCGAAACGTCCGCGCGGCGTGCACGGCGTGCACGCGCCCTCCATGGACCCCGTCTCCCCCGAGGAAGCGAAGAGCAAGAAGGTGTTCCGCGTGACGGAGACGGGGCGCGTCGTGACGCTCGTGCGGATGCGGCCGGAGAAGCCGCTCGGTGTGCCGGAGGATGTCGGTGCAAAGGGGAAGGGGAAGGAGAAGAAGGAGAAGGAGAGGAAGGCGAAAAAGAGGGACCCGCCCACGCGTGCGCGGAGGAGGACGATTGACCCCGTGCGGTATGGGAGTGTGCATCTGAAGGGGGCGTGGATGGGCGAGGGGGGTGTGCGGGGCGTCGCTGCAGGGGACTTGGCCATGGAGGGCCTAGAAGCGGGGAATGTGAGTGAAGAAGGGGATAGCGACAGCGACAGCGAGAGCAAGAGTGAGGAAGAGGCAGAGGATGGAGAGGCGAGCAGAAGTCATCGCGTCGATGAGGAGCGACGGGATGGCGAGAGCGAGGGCAAGCCCGCGCAAGTCAAGTCCCCTGCAGTCCTCCCGCCGCGCACCGTTTCCCCGGGCCCGCCTGAGTCGGACGAGATTGCGCAGGAGAAGGCGCGCTCGCTCGGGATTTTGCAGGCCCTCTTCGGGGATGGGGAGGAGTGGGGCGGGCGAGAGAGCGTGTCGGACGTGGAGATGGAGGCGGGCGCCGGTGAGGCTGTAGACAAAGAGGACGAGGATGTGAGTATGAAGGGAGATGACGAGGAGGAGGGCAGTAACCATGAGGGAGATGCGGGTATGGATCCCGCACCGCATACCGAGGATGGTGCAGGAAAGGGGCAAGCAGATGACAGGCGTACCGCAGAGGACTCAGGGAAGGAGAAGAGTCAGACGAAGCTGAAAGATCTCTTCGCGCCGAGGGAGGAAGAGGGTGCGCCTCGTTCTCCGTCGTCTGCTTCATGACGAGCATGCTGATGATGTTCCATCAACAGTCGGGTTCTCTCTCCTAGGTCACCTTGTCATAGACGATCTGGAGCTGGACGAGGACCTCGCCCTGCCGTCCATCACCGACGTCGCACCCGCCGCTCCTTCCGCCCCTCAACCCACCGCAATCGTCCTCCCCTCCTCGCATGCCCCCAAAAAATCCCAGCCGGTCACCCTCGACCCCAAGGCTCCGCTGTTCTTCCCGCGAACGAAGGGGCGGGGGAAGGACGCGCTGGACGTGTTCAGGGAGCGGGGCTGGGTGTACGAGCCCCTGGGAGAGGAGGAGCTGAAGAAGCTGTGGGAGGAGGGGAAGGGTGAGATGACGAGGGACTGGAAGAGGAGGCGACGGGAGGCGGGGAAGGTGAGGAGGCGCAGGGGTGGTGGGGATGGGGATTAGATTAGTCGGTACGGCGGGATGGATCGGGAAAAGGCATGCTGGTGCTTGGGTACGTCTATGCTTCTCGAAGCTGTATTGGTACGTGCTTGCTGTCGGTTCAGTGATACTCGGTGTCCGAGTTGGACTTTGCAAAACGTAGCCGAACGAAAGCGGTATTTTTGCTGCTCGCTATGATCATACTGAGAGACATGACAATGTTTCATTCTGATAGCCCCGCGCCTTTGCACGCGTAGGGCCCTGATTTTCTTTTAGGTGCATGTTGCCAATCGTGGCTTAAGTCCGCTGACGCCGTCCGAGGATACTTCTGCCTCAGCCAAGTTCGGCAGGAGTATCAAACCTCTGGATACCAAGATCGCGGTGTAGTCTGGGTGAGTAGAAGTTGTTGATCTCTTTGTCTCGACGATACTGATGCTGCATTTAAGGTATTGCAATTTGGGGCTGGCGCCCGATATGAATTGACACACAGAAAGGTCTAGCGACCTGTGGCAGCATGACTGACTGCATCTCAGGGGATTAATATTCCCACATGTGCTTGATTGCCTCGATGCTCTGTATTCAAACCGTGTTGTCAGCTGATTGGGTGTTTCGTTTTATGAGTGCTTCATACTCTCGCTTCAACAACCATCTTCGTTGTCGAAGGTTCGGTCGAACATAGTAGGAAATCTCAGGCACGGCAAAGCGGTCAATAGCCAGCGGAAGGAGAGCGACGGATATGCCCCGCCGGTGCTTAGGACTTACTAGTGAAAACTATGGAGCTAAAAAAAGGTATGATATCAACAACATCAAACGCATCTATCCATCGTTCGCTCACGTGTGAAATATAGCACTCAACAAACCTAATACCCTCCCCACTGCAGCGAACTGCTATGACGGTATAAATTACCCAGAACTATAAAGCTGCGCCAGACATCGAAGCTCAAGCGCTGGAGGACAACCATCTATATCGGCCTCGGCTTGTAAATAGCCCCGATTCTGGTTACTTCGCTAAGTCTACTGCCCTCGCACTGTCTTCCGAAATCCGCAACCGGCATACAAAGCGTGCAGAATGTTCAATGATCTGTAGAATTCGAACAAACGAATAGCGTGCATAGAGTTCCTTGCAATTTCCTCTCAAGTACGTCTGTCGCGTACCCGTCACAGCTGAGCCTGTGGGTCTATCTTTGCTCCCCTCCCGAAGTCCGATGTCTGGGCGCAGCTCCTTCATCGAATTGCTGTCTTTCGATGACTATCATTACTCTTCGTCTTCGTCAAGCAGTGGGCGGTGGCAACAATGATGAGGATGACATGGCCGTAGTGACATCTCCGTCGCCGAAGTTCAACGACGCGTATTCTCCGAGCGCTGTTGCAGGTCTTGCGTCGGGACGCGCAGATCAAGAATCCAGAGTGCCATAGGATTACATGCAATGTATATTATAATGGTACACCCGTATAGTATAGAAGACCCATTACAGAGGAGGAAGAGGTCTCCGACATTGAGGACATATGTTCTTCTCGAATGCTCAGCATATATGCAGATCCCGTGCGATACAAGACATACCTTGATGGCCAACCACTGGATTATTTTATTCAGTGCCACGAATATGAGATACAAACAAGCCACGTACCCTTTCAAGACACTCTGTGTGCTACGCAAATTCATCGCGTAAGTATCATGGAAATCAGTACCGACCGACAACACTACTCACGAACAAATGATGACACGGCGCCAAACTATAATTCTTCCTCCCGCCGGATGCACCCCGGCTCACCCTATTCAGCAAGCCACCCAGGTCCAAGTCCCCAGGCTCCTTACCATCGCTAGACCTAGCTCTCTTCGAATTGACCGGGTCAACGAGGATAGCGTCCATGCATATGGCACAGTCTCCCAAGGACTGCTCCGGTGCCTCGGGGTCTGGCAGAGGTATGGGAGGGTGGTAGTCGTAAGTGGGAACATTTGAGAGCCGTTTCGGGAGGAAGAAAGCGGGTCCGAATAATTCCTGCAAACGGATGACGAGGACTTCTGCAACGAGAACAGCCGCCAAGGGCCAGAACCACTCTGTACAAACCGAGTTAATGGGGTAGGCAACGAGGCTAATCGTAACTTACCCTTTGCTTCTATATCCAAGATATTACCCTTGTAGGCTAAGAAGTCTGTCAAGGGATGCGGTGTCAAATATTTTCTTCGCAGCCAGGAAACGCGACTTACAATACGCAATAGCCAGCCGCAATATCGTCGTTCCCACCAAATACTCCATATTCATGCCACTCGTCCGTCCCCTCCTGGCGGAGCGGTAGATCTGAGGAATCCACAAGCCGGCATACATACCTCCCAACACAAACAGTGCCAGCGGGGGGTAGATACTTATACGTATGACGAAAACGATGAAAACAGCAAGCGTGAACCCTGAGACACATGAGCGGCCAGTCTCACCGCTGCTGAACTATGCACTCACATAGCTTGAATTGAGGATGGGATGTCACTCGAGAGTATATCGATCGGATACGATCCGAGAGAGATGGCGCCGAACTAACGTTGGGGGAGGGTACGCCGGGCTCGCTCTGTTGGCTCGCATCCCCGGATTCTCCTGCTTGCCTAGCTGCGGCAGGAGCCGGTACAGGCGCGGAGTCCTCTGGAGCCTGGATCTGGAAGATCAAGATGGCAAATTGCTGGAAGGGGAAAGAACGTCAGGAGAGCTGCAAGGGACGTGCCTGACTGAGATTTGCATACCGCCTCGTAAACGAACAAGAGACACGCTAGGAATGCAGGAGCGGCCAAAGAGACGGACGGCTTCCCTTCGGTGACTACAGCGAAGGTAATATGCTAGAAGGAGCGTATTGAGATAATGGCTGGTAAAGAATGTCGTGCTAGGTAAAAATTTACCCCAGCAAAGAATATTGAATCGGCTAAGGCCTGCGTCAAGAAGGACCACCGAGACAGCCGGGACAAGTTGGTCGGCGTATTTGATACATTCATTTGACGTGCGAGAAGGCCGAGCAGGCACAGGTACACGAGCGCTGCAATCCCCGCATCTACAAGCCAAGGATGTCAGCAACACTCTAGCATTTCTCACAAACGACAGCCTACATGTAGTGACCATTCTGAACCAAGCAGCACTCCTCACGCCTTCGCCGTCCTGCAGTTCCCATACAAATCCGCATTCTTTGCTCACCAGAACCCCCTCGATCTTAATTCCGGGGTCCTTCACGGTCGTGATACCGGTAGGATTGAGCATCTCTGCTTCCAGCTCTCTCATGCGGTCGCGAGGAATAGAGGTAGGCTTCAATTGCATGAAGAGAGTGAGCGAGCAGCGAGGGCGCGACTGCGATTGATCGTCTTCTGGCATGTCAGATGCGCGATATCGATGAGAGAGAACAGTACACAAGCTCACCGTTTATGACGCTGAAGTCCATCGTCCCGCTATCGAGCTGAGCCTGGAGCCGCGCGACCCGCCTCGCCATCTCAGGTTCCACTAGCTGCGCCGTAAGATTTTTGTACGGTTGCGGGACAACACCAGGCAACAGTCGGATATCAGGGCTGATGCTGAGCCAGTATAAGGCATGAGTTGTGAACAGCAGCACAACCGCTGAAGTACATACTCTCCCGGTTCCGCCAGTCCGTATACCGAACCGTTCTTCAGGAAATGCACTCCTTCGAATGTCAGGCGGAACTCTGCGCCCGTGTTGGGGTCTGTCATATCCATACGTCCCTACACACACGTAAGAGTTATGGGGCGCGAAATTCGAAAGAGCAGCTTACATGGACCATAGCGACATCCTCCCGAGGCGTCGATGAATTGAACCGCCAGCTCGTCGGAGCGAACTTCTCAGCGCCATTCCATCCTAGCTTCTTCGGCGCAGACAGATTCCACCCGCCCACACTCACTCTTTCGACGAGTTCAGTCATATTCGCACCTTTCATGAGGCTGTCCGCCAGCGGCGCCCATGCTGGCAAGGGCATTTCGGAGCTATTGAACGAATGTGGAGTGGTGATGTTGTGGAAATGGAGAGTGCATTGGATGTATCCGGTGATATTAGAGTAGTACGAGGACGTGGACGGATTCAGCTCATTCCCCGGAGCAACGAAAGAGTGGATCAGAGGTTCCAGCAAAGGCTCGGTCTCTGGCTAGGTCATTCGTTCCTTTGAATCCAATGCGATATTCCACTTCAACATTGCGCTCACCAGAGTGAAATTACTCTCCGTTCCGTTCAGCCACGCCGAATAGTTCCCCAGCTGCCAGTTATACGACCGCAGCGCATCCCGGTACTGGTTCTGAGCTACTAGTTCCGCACCATTATGGTTCGTTAAGAGAAATAGAATAAAGGATATGAATATGAATGACGAGATCGAGTTCCGTGGTCGCTGTGCTTCAACAGGGTTGTTGCCTGGAGCGGTTTCTTCGTCTCGTTCCCGAGTCTCTCCAAGACCCCCCGCGTTCATGAATTGGGAGGATAGTCGAGGAAAGTACAGATTGTTACGTTGACTTCTCGCTCAAGGAATACCAGACTGTGTGCTGTGTGAAGGACAGCGGTTCGTCGAACGTAACTGGCACGCGCTCTCGCCTCTCGGTGGCGGGGTGCTGTGGCAGCGACAATGGGGGAACCCAGGATGGCAGGTCAGTTTCCAAATCAAGCCAAAATATCTGTCGGATAATCTTCGATCACTGTGGCTGCCACTGCTTCAGTGTATGCGTTGTAGCCTCCCTTACCTCAAGCATTTCTCAAGGCCAGGCGGGCCCATCTTCTATTCTCTGGCTGATTTCCGCTTGTCCCTCAAATCTCGCGAGTTTGACATGGAGGGATCATCCAAGAAGGGCGGCAGGATGAGAGGCAATCCCAGAGACTCACCCGAAATCCGAGTCAGCAAGACGTTGTCGTGGATTCTCAGACACGGTGCACAGTCCGAGAAGATTGAGATGCGTCCTGACGGCTATGTAAGAGTATCCGACATCGTGAGCTTTGCAATCATATCCTCCGTTCATCCTAGAAATGATAGACTCCGCTGTCCTAGCTAGCCTCGAAGAAATTCCAGGGCGTGGATTTCGAGACGGTAGAAAATATTGTGAAGAACAATGACAAACAGAGATACAAGATGGTGAAGGAACCGGATCCCAAGTCCCCGACGAACGAAGAGGTATGGTGGATACGAGCGAACCAGGGTCACTCCATCAAGGTTAATATGCCCCATTACCGATACATTTCGCACATTTCTCAGATGAATTCTTCAGACAGTGGCAGTTGATATGAAGCGCATTACGTCGGCATGGGACATACCCACCGGTATCGCTGTGCATGGAACGACTCTTGAAGCATGGTCGCTGATAGGTTGGACATGTTTACGAGGTTCTCTCGTTCACACTGACAGTGCATACCGATAGCTCAGAAGGGATTATCGAAGATGAGACGAAACCATATTCACCTCGCACAGGGCGTCCCTGGATCCGGTGTCCTCAGCGGTAGGCAAGGCTTCATTGCACGGAAAACCTTGAATCGACCTGTTATTTCACTCAGGCATGCGCAGGTCTTCACAAATCCTCATCTACATCAACGTACAGAAAGCGATCGATGCCGGGATCGAGTTCTTCCTGTCCGAAAACGGCGTCGTCTTGACCCCAGGGAATGCGAAAGGGTACTTGGAACCATCTTTCTTCAAGAAAGTGGAACGCATCGAGGGCAAGAATCGAGTTCCCTTGCCGGAGTGGGATAGCCCGGATCCGGAATACGATAAGCTACAGGAGGAGGCTGCAGTCACGGTCGAGGGAATGACTGGAGGAAACCCGGACGCACTTGCAGTGCAGCCTTTACAATCTGAGCAGGCACAGGAAGTCGTGAAGTCGGAGAATTCATTAGTGGATCAAACCGAAAAGCTGTCTATATGAGTACGTACCCAGCAGGCCAGCAGCCTCTGAAGATCCTGCGGTCCAGGAAAGTTGTAGATGTACGATGAGGACTCGTAACACGATTAGATTCTGAATAAATTATGTAGTCCAAAGTTACAATGCTAGTATGCGAGCAGCGGTACATGTAGGTGTATTATGATTATTCCCTCCAATCATCAACTACTCGTCGGTTCTGGTGTAGGAGTCGATTGTGCCGGTGATTCAGGCTCCATATTTTGCAGTCGCATCTCGACCAAAAATTCTTTATCCCTGATCGTCTGCGACCATGCAGACAGCGCAACCCAAGCGTTGTTAGCAAGACGGGACAACCCGATCACGCCGAAGATGCCTGGATAGACGTGCATGACTATGTCACCGAGTCAGCTTCTTGCACTGCTCATGATAATGGAACACTCACAAAGGAAGCGGTTGTCCAATGGCAGGCTGAGCAACCGTCTGCATAGCCAGTCTACCCCGATGGGGCACAAAAGTGCTGCCAGTAGCGCTCCTGTGAGAGGGGCAATGACTTCCTTGGTGGCCTTGACGGGGTCAGGATGGGTCCATCCGTTGCGAGTAATCTGGTTATTCACGAACTCAGCATAATTGCAAGGAAACGGATAGGGAAAGACTTACATTGGCGAATCCTGCGAAGAAGCGATGATCTGGCGGATGCGCTCTCTGCGCCCGGATGGCGATCTTCGCGTATACAAGCCCGAGTGCCCACATATCTACCAGACGGATCCGGGGCACGAAGGCAGGATCCACAGTGTACCGGAAAGGTAGGATCAGATAGAACTCGAACACAAGCGCGATCAAGATAGGCAAGACAATCCCCAGAGTGAAGACCATGTATGCGATCTTCGAGAGCCAGAGCAACGTACGCTTCAGCAGATAGAGCGGCCATTCAGCTCGTGGCTCTTCGCCGCCTCTCCTTTGCCTACGCTTGTCTAGCCTGTCCACTGCGTAACCCACGAGGTAGCAGCCCCATAAGAGGTAGAACCCAAACAAGAAGCTATACCCGTCGTGGACTTCCCGTTCGATGAAAACGCCGAAGAACAATCTCCCCAGCTGGATCGGTACAATGAACACGGCAGCGACACCCGCGCATACCGCTAACCAAGCCACGAAGATGAAGGTGAGTATGCGAGTCCGGAAATTGGGCGGGATGTATACGATGGTGTAATCTGTCTTGGGATTCCTCTTGGCCTTCTGAGCTTCCTCATTTTGCACTTTGATCAGACGGGCAGCCTCCTCATTGGCGGGTTCACCATGTTCAGTGACTTCCGCCGTAGCCCTCATTTCTCTCGGCAGGGCAATATTATCATCTGCAGGGACGCGCCTAAAATGTCCGTCGCGAATGCCTTCCTCAACCACCTCCATCTTCGTCAGGCCCTGTAGACCAAAGCGGTTCTTCGGGGTGTATTCTTCGCTAGGGACGCGTTCCCCGAACATGTAAGACGTCAATCGCAACCTAGCTGCAGCATACTTCCATCCCGCGTTCGCAGCTTTTCCGAGCGCCTTGTTTGGACGGAAGTAATCCATGGTGTACGGAAGCACGATATGCAGAAACAGAAGATCTATTGGAACGTCCGACAATGGTTGTCTGATTAAATAATAGCATCAGCTGATGCAACCGTATCCGGCACGGACTGGACTACTCACCGGATCCTCCATCTTAACGGGAGGGTGGACTTGCTTGCAACGAGAACCAACGCGGAAACCGTGGCAACGCCAAAGGCAATGACGACTGCATACATAACAGCACTAACGAAGAGCTTTCGTAACTGAGTGAAGGATGGCCTTTCCAAGATATCGCGGATAGGGTGGTAGTTCTGGTCCTGTGGGTCCTTGATAAACCACATAGCACCCGGACGCATGATGCTTCTGCATCCAGCCAGCAACACGGCAAATTGATACCTGAAGAAATCTGGTGAGACAGAAAGGAGACACACTTGCAAGGTGTAGGGCTCACATGAACATGGTGCCGACGACCCAATGGTAAAATGTCGCTGTCACAGGCGCTGAACGGAAGAACATAGCGCGTGTCTGCAGAGTAGCCTCGGGAAACAGCCAGATGGTACACAAATCCAGCACCAGGCCGCATCCCAGAGGGAAGATGACTAACTCGATGGTGATGAAGCTGGCCATCTGGAAGGGAGCTGAGTTAAGACTCTAAATAAGAGTGCACTCCGGCGTACCTTCACAATGAGCAGCTGCTGGCGGACCACCCCACGGATTGCTCGCCCAGCACTTTGTGCGCTCCCCGAGCTGAGAACATTCAAGTAGAGCGTATAGTATACTCCAATAACTATGTAGCCTAGCCCGACTGCAAAGACCCTCTCGGGTATGCCGTCTCCCATTGCTAGACGAACCCATGTGTCCTGGAATTTGGCTGCTGTCTCCCGTACCCACAGCCCGAACGCAGCGAAGTATGGCTCGGCGGCACGCACGACCGCGGAGTTCGACTCCAATAATCGGTCGATCGCAGCGTAAGTGAGCGCAGGTACGCTAGGGCTGGAAACCGTCGTAGTGTTGGTTGCCTTTGCGTTTTGCGCCAGGCCGCTCAACTGTAAAGGATGAGTCAACGATTCTATTACTTACGGAAGCCTTTATGAAATACCATAGAAGTGCCATATTTCAAGTATTGGTTTCCATCGATCTAGAGATTTGTGCTTAGTACGGAGCACGAACCAATCTGAGCCACCACACTCACGATGCTGAGGATCGGCGACACAACCCATTTAGCTAACACGAATAAGGAGAGATCGACAACGGGATCGGTGATAAGACGCATAGCACGGATCGGCGAATGAATGATATGAATGAGCCTTCGCAAGTCCATCTGCCATAGAACGTCAGTAAGCAGCGGAATCGGGATAGCGCGAACCTAACGTACACAAAGCAGTGCGGTGGACTTCCCGATAGTAAACGGTATCCAAACACCGAGGCCAATCGTAGTATCGAGTATGAAGATCATAAGCGCGGCGTTCTGAAGTACGCCGTATACCGGACCACGCATTCCGATGGCTAATTGAGGCTATTAGTCCATGTTGCTGCAATAGTGCGTAGTCCTCACCCACCTTCCATCGCGCCGTCCATGTCATCTTGTGCATCGCCTTCAGGTAAGTCATTCGGGTCAACGCCTTGCGGAGGCGCCGCCTGGGGTTGCGGGGGAGCTTCAGGCTGCTGCGCCGCCTCCTGCCTTTCCTCACGGTGATGATCTCTACGCGCCGGATCCAGAACGTCCACCCTGACCAAGCCCCCATCTACCTCTTCCTCATCAGACTCCACATTCGAGGGAGGAGGGGTGAAGTCGTGTTCATGCTCATCATGGTCATGGTCGTGCTCCCCATCCTCGTGTTGCACGTCCCGCTGCTCTTCCTCCGGCAGCCGGAAGTAATGTTCGTGTTCTTCCTCGGTCACTATCTCGTCCTCGTCCAACGTCTTCTCCGGCTCCAGCATCTGCGGGTCGAAGTACCCGCCAATAAGCTGAGAAGATCCCTGCTCGAACTCCTCAGGGGCGCGATACGTTGCTAGACTAGGGGAAGTGAGAGGAGTGGCTTTCTGACTGGGAGGGACTAGCCGAGGTGACGCACGACCGCCGTTCGCCGGCGACAGGGTGACGCTCGGTAGTGGCGGCCGGCGCGGTGTACTTGGTCCTGCCCCAGGGCTCGAAGTCAAGGGGTACGGCAGGGGCGTCGCGGGGCTGGACGCGAACATGCGACTCGCCGCCGCAGCATTCGGAGGTGCAAACGAGAATGGGGTGGGCGACGAGACGTCGATCCACGACTCTGAGGATGCTGCTGATGCTGGTTCGGGATTGCCCATGACTGTCGTGGAATCAGTGTTTCCTCTTGTCTCTGCAGCGGAGGAAGGGCCCGCTACTGGCACGTAGGAGTCTAACCTAGATAGGAAGTCTCGAGGGACATCATGCCCCAGCATAAACGACTGCACGCCCTGCATAAGATCCTCGTGGGTATCGAGAGCGTGCGTCTCAACTTCTGACTTGATTGGCTCTGGAGAATCGTCATCGTCTTGGCGCGGAGGGCGAGAGGCAGCACCCTCCGACCTAAACGTCGGCGCAAGGGTACGGTGAAGCGTAAAAGGTCGAGCACCGCGGGTTTCGAGAGAGGGCTCGGACGCACTCCGAGGAATCATAGCACCCTTGTCGATCGGCATGGAGAATGTAAACGGCGCGCTGGGAGGAGGACCCTGTGGAGACTGTTCAAATATTCTCTTCGGGCGCACAACCGGCCTGTCCTCTCTATTGGGCAATCCGCGGGCATACAAACGTTCGGGATGTGGATGGCGGAATCGAGGTGCAGGTGGTTCATCTTCCTGGTCCGAATCGTCGTCCACAAAGGTGCTGGGTCGCTTCATGGCCCGCTTACGGCGACTGTGTCTCACCCGTGCCCTCGCAACATTCCCCTCGCTCCTGTGCAGCCGCTTCCCAGACGCCCGCCCGTGCTCGAGGCTGTCGTCGTCGTCCTCGGTGTCCGTGTCCACGTTGAAGGCAGGGCCGCTAGGCATCACTTGCGCGTATCGGAGAATTGCTTCTGGCGGCTCCTCTGCCGGGAGAGGCTCAATAGCAGGCACCGGAGGATCCACCGCGGGTGCCGGTTGCTCGGGCAGCGGTACGTGTACGTCCTCTTCCTCAAGCACGCCGGGTCGCGCGTTCTGAACTATCCATTCCCGGAGCAGGAAGACGGCCACGAAGACAAGTACGATCAGGCAGGCAATGATCTGCCCGGTGAAGATGTCTGCCGAGAGGTTGCGCCAGGTCGGGTGGGCCATCAGCTCCGAGATAGACGTACCGTTGAGAGAATGCGCGGTCTCGTTTCGATCAATGGTAGTAAAGCGGTCGAATATGGTTGAGGCATAGCTTGAAGGCGGTCTTGGGCGGTCGGCTATCCACCATGCCGTGGATTCTCCCATAGCAAAGTACATCCGCCATGTCCACAGAGTCACCCAGGGTAGGATGACGAGCCACACAATAGCTACCAACACTGCACGTACGCAGAATAAGAATCCCCAGAACGCCTGCTGCGCGAGCCGCCTGAGCACGAGCAGCGGTGGCAGTCGCTCCGGCATGTCCGGCGCGTACACCTTCTGGAACGAGTACGGGTGCTTGCACACATCGCACGTCTTCTTTTTGCTATGTGCGAGCCACGTCGTTAGGCAGTCTTGGTGGATGTAGCGTATCGTCCCCGAGCATTTGCAGGGGTGGAATAATGGCTGGTCGGGTTCGGCTGGCGCGCTGCATATCCGGCACGTATCTTGCTCTTCGTGCATCTACCGGATATCGTCGTTGGAGCCAGTCGGTAACAGGCGAAAGAAAGAGTGTCAAGAGGAGAAAGAGGGCTAGGAAAGCGCGTACGACAATAACCGAGCGCTGCAGCGATGCAGGAAGCAATGTACGAGATGACCAAAGGAGATGACGGGAGGGTGATCCTAAAGCAGCGCCAGCTCTCACGCGCTCGGCAGCCACCGACAAGAAAACTGGGAAGGAGTCTACATACTCGGCTCACGCTTAGCGCGTGACCGAGCCTTGCCACATTCCAATTCGGTGCTGCTCACGACTCACCGGCATTGTTCTGTGAGGGTGGCTTGTCGACGACGCTTAGAACCGTAATTTCAACGAAGCGCGACTTAAATCCACGATGAGTACTTCGCAAATTCCCACTCGTCGCCCAGGAGGCAGCAATCGGTCGAGGACCACAGCAACAGTGATGCAGGCATCAACGTCTCGCCGACGCAAGTCTCATTCGCCCGAGCCAAGGCCTACCGCGCAGAACGCGGTCGCATCGACGGAGAATGGAAAGAAGAAGAAGAAAGCTCTGTTCGCAATGTGGTCCTCCATCCCTGCGTCCAGTCCCCAAGCCAGTAATACTGACGAGACGCCCGTCGACCGTGGCAGGAAGAATAGATCGAAGCATAGTGCCAAGTCTCAGTCGCGTCCGGAGAACGCTAGCGGGCATCGACAAGGAACAGCTCAGGCAAAGAGCTCCAAGAGGGAGAGATCGGTGTCCAGGGATTCACCACGGCGCTCTAAGGGGGTCTCACCGGCGCGTTCTGCTGCAGCCACGTTAACTGAGGATGAGGGGCCTGGGCAAACTGGGTTCACCGGGCCATTAGCAGCTGCTGAGTTTGCTCGACTGAAGGCTGAGAATGAGGCATTGAAGAAGGTGAGTGACTCCGCGTTGTGGCTGCGACAGTTAGCAGAACGGCGCATATAGCAAATACACACGATGAAGAAGACTATAGGGAAGCAGACCAAGGTGAGTCCGTGTCCGTGACACACGCGTGCTATCGATTTTAATGGAAACCAGGCTATCGAGGAAACGAAGCAAGAGCTGACCGCTGCGAATAAGGTGCCAGGTTCCACTGCTAACATCTGGTCTCTCCATTAACGTTTTCTATTACAGTCGAAGAAGGAACAAGGACAACAGATGGAGAAGCTCAAATCCAAGTCCAAGAAGTCAGAAGAGGTGCTTTTATCACGTTGTCCTCCTTGATGACCTATTTAATCGTCCTTTCAAGCTTCTATCCATCATCGAAAACAATTTGCAATGTCAGATATGCCTTGAGTACCTCGTCCAGCCCTTTGTGTACGCCGTCTCCCCGTCTTCCGCGCATGGTGTATGAACCTCCCCTCTAGTGTATCCCCATGTGGGCATATTTTTTGTCAAGGATGCCTACAGAATTGGTTCCGCTCTGCTCCTCCCCACGAGGATGACATGTACGACGACGACGACCCCGACTATATCTTATTCCGGCACAAATCCTGCCCCTCATGCCGCGCCTCCGTGCGCCAGAGACCGGTCCCGCTGTTCATCCTCAAGGCTATCGCATCCGCCGTCGCCAAGTCCAAGCTGCCGCCGTCGCAAGCGAATAGGCCGAGCCCGCCGCCCGAAGCTGACCCCTGGGCGGGCATCTTCCCTACCCAGGAAGAGCTGGACGACGAGGATATGTTCGATGACGCGGAAGATGACGACCTTGAGGATGAAGACAGCGAGGACGATGGGTTCGACGCGGGCGACATGTGGGCCGCGCTGCCCGGATACGGCACGGAGAGCGACGAAGAGGCCTACGAGGGGTCGTACATCGAACCGCGCTGGGCTCCCCCGACGGTATACCTCAACCTCGACGATGGCTTCGGCCTCTGGGACGACCTTGACGACGAGACACTCTCGCTCCTCCGGCGCGGCGCTACGCTCGGCATGATCGAGATGTACCAGATGCAGTACTCGCACGAGCAGGGCATCACCGCCATGCTCGACGGCGGCGAGAACACGGTGTATCTGGGGTGGAACATCAACCTACACGAGAACGATATCCTGGGCGAGGTGTTCATGCAACATGTGGAGAGTGATATTGTCGAGAGGCCGGATAGGTGGAGGGTCCGCCATGACCACAGGACACAGACGTTCGAGGCGTGGCGGCTGGTCCCCGAGGAGGAAGTGGAGGAGTATGATACCACGGACACGGAAGCCTGGATCCAGAGTGACGACGACGAGGACTAGGGCGTCGAATAGACGCAGAGCTTTGCCAAGTGTTTATCGGCTTTCGCTGGACTGGCCGATAAATTTTATTCCCGTCTCACATGCATTGCACTTTACCCGCAATATTCTTGTAGTCAATCATTCACGTTGTATTCCATAAGAATTTCTCAACTGTACTGCTATGCTGGTGAACTATGTTGGTCCTTCAGTTCGACTTCAGCGACGGACGCTCATTGCAGTCACATTCCGCCACAAATCCAAAAGCGGGAGTTCACGTGGTCAGAATCACTGGACGCGTCGCGGTCACACACAGCCGTCACTCACGCTTCTGCACCGCGACGCAATTACGGTCGCGTTTCCCGGCCATCTTGCGCGTCTCACTCTATGCAAGCCTCGTCCTCTACTTGCTTGTCGTTATGGAAAATCTGCAAAGGAAAATAAGTAGCTCTGGCCATACGCTGGCGAGCGCGCCCTTCATGCGGCTGTCGCAGCCGCCCCCAGAATCCACTCATGTCAAGGGTCGCGCATTCGAGGACCTCGGGAGCACTTTTGGGCGATCGCATAGCCAGAAATCTAAATCAGCAAAGAGTACAAAGTCAAACGGGAGGGGTGCACCGAAGAAGGGAAAAGAGCGAGTCTCCTCGGGTGACGATGACAGTCCAGACGAAATGGATCTATTCTCTTCTTCTAATAGGGGCTCGGATGACGAGACGAGCGAGCGGCGCGAACCCTTAGTTGGCGAGGGCGAGGATGTTCCTGAATATCTGAGGCAGCCGAAACTCACAAATCTACGTTTCAAGAAGAAGACCTCGGGGGATTCTTCCGCCACACCTAAAGCCAGCCAGGGTACCAAGACCTCTTCTGCCAGTAATTCTCAGAAGTCTGCTGCTGCACCCTTCAATCCAACCAGCCAATCCCCGAATAACGCGGGCCCATCCACTTCGACCAAGGGTTCAGGATCCTCACCGGACGAGAACCAGCCGAAAGCCAAAGAAGAAAGAATCGTTGGTGGGCCGCCGCTTGGGATGACCAGGGCCAGGTCAGTTGCGGCGAAGGATGTCCTCGGTACTCATACCGCTAACCGCCCAAATTCGCGCTCCTCACGAAGGAACTCTCCCGGTCCTCATGAGCAACCATCGCCACCATCGCAGGGGAAGGGCAAGGGGTCTCGACCCATGCCGACGCCCGCATATAGCGGGGTTAAGGGCTCTGCGGCGCGCTCAGAGCCCGAGTCTGCCGAGGATTCGACCGCTGGTAGGGCCCGTACACGCAAGGCCAGGACGGTTACCGCGCCGAGTCAGGCTTCAAGAGAAGCTGAGAGCAAGGGAAATCGACCCAAACCTAAAGCAGCTTTCGGAGCTGCCAAGCGACAGGTCCAAAGCTCATCTGAGTCCGATACAGACGACGCCGACGACTCAGATTACACGACGGATATGAAGAGGAAGGTCAAGGCGAAGGGTAAGGGTAAGGGTAAGGTAACTCAGAAGGCAAAGTCCTGCCCTATCGATGGAATGTCTCCTCCGCGGAGCAGCCAGAAGAAAGAAAAACGTCGACCGGCGGAATTTCCGATGAAGGGGATGTCGCCTCCCAGCAAGTGCAAAGGTAAAGAGAAACAGACCTCTGGCTTTCCTACTCTGTCTCCGCTCGCGAATGCCGTTACCTCAAGTCAGGGGTCGTTCCCCCATCTGTCCCCCCTGTCCTCCCCGGTACATGCTGCAAGCGACCCCCCCTGGATGGAGGACATAGAAGACGACTTCAGCAGCAATGCCCGCAGACTGGAACCCTTTCCAATGGCTACACAGGATCTAGCCGTGATTGACAAGGAAAATGACTTGCTTCTGACACCTAGGCCAAGGGCGACGAAACGGTCATCTGGAGGGACCGATTCGGAGGGATCAGCCAAGAAGCGACGTAGAGCAGTACCCGAGAATGACTCTGTGTATGCAATCTAATTACGCTGTCCAACGACTGTCCTGATCACTACTTCTAGGGACTTCCTCATCGCGGATCAAGTGGACGCTTCTCAAGTAGACATAGATAACTGTGAGTCATGCCTGACTTCTACTTCGCAGTATTCTTATTCACCTTCGACGCCTTCATAGTATTCTTAGACCCTTCGGTCGACCCTAAGACGCTATGCCCGTGGTGTGACGGTCCATTACCAGCCAACCCGACACCGCACCTAGCCTCCATAATATCAGCGGTTCGCCGTAAGTCATACAAGCAACCCCGCCCGACCAATCCTTTGGGCTTGAAAGCCCCTCTGTCCATCTTCAGCTCTGTCTGCCAGCGGCATCGGTTCGAGACGCATCAGATTCCCCTCGCGCGAGCGAAAGGTTGGCCTACAAGTATCGATTTCAGTGCCCTGCGAGGGCGCGTGGAGAAGCTGAGAAGTAGACTGCAAGAGATCATACAGGACGGTCGCACGGATCTGTATGAGATCGACTTGGATAATATGGATGAGGAGGAAATACACGCTCTCGGCCCGAGGTGGAGGAGCGTATTCTGGGTGGATATTGCGAGGGAGGTGAGGGAGAAGGGGAGCAGGGTGGTTGGGAGTTTGAAGAATCAGTTCGGCAGCTTCGAGAAGACGCAACCGGGATAGTGAGGAACTATTCATTTCATTCGAGCCTGCGGTCCATGGCCTCCATGCGCGTGCTGATATACTCTCATAGCTACGGCGAACTAGGGTCGTTTATCATCCAGCAAACACTCTACAATATGTTCCCTCCGGCAACCTTCGATGCCGAACTCATCGCACCCCTCAATCCAACGGAATTTATACAACGCGTGCTGGTCCCTGAAGTGGGCATTGCGCTCATTATGGAGGACATGAACCTGGACGTCGGCGAAGCGGTCCAAACCTTACGGGAGAGCGTGCAGTACGGCGTCGCCATGTACCCCGGCGACGCTGAGCAAGCGGGTGTTGGCGAAGAGATCGTGATGGAGCGCGCGGCAGCCCGGCGTAGAGAGCTGGAAGAAGAAGAGAGCGCGGAGGAGGATATCTTCGGGGACACCAACGCTACCGAGGACATGGACGGGACAAATTCGGATGCTAGCAGACACAAGGGGAAGGCTAAGCGCCATCTCTCAAACCTGACTATCGAAGGCTCCACTTCCACTAATGTCCGGAGAGGCACACGACACAAGAACCCTGTAGATTATACGGAGAGCGATGAAGGGGGCACCACCACGGACTCGGACAATAGGAAGACATCGCAGCCTCGGGCGAAAAAGCGAAGTCAACCACCCGCTTCTCAAGCATCCCGCCGAACAGACACCGAAGGTGCAAGCGCTACTGGTGCCTCTGGCAGCAGGGGCATCGACAAGTGGTCCAGTCAGAGTCGCCCTAAACCGAGGCCTAGGGCAGCCGCACCGCCGGATCCCGACTCGGTCATAGAGATTGACCCCGTCACTCCTCGGGTTACCAAGTCCTATGCTTCCAACCTCGATACTGACTCCGACGATTTCACGCCCCAGCCACCGAGGAAGATAAGCCGGCCTCCGAATTCAAGCTCGCAACCATCAGGCCGGGGTTCCTCAAAGGTGAAGAGCCCTCGGAAGGAGAGCGGATCGCAGTGAGGAGTCTTCAATTTATCAGGCAGGAGACACCTATGTGATGCACCCCTTTGTGCGGACAGCGACCAGACACCGTGGAAACCGAACATGAGAGCTCCGCTCTCGGAGGACAGCCATGCCTCTGATGCGACTAACAGTGGTAGCCGGCCAGCCACTGGAGGACCTACGCACTCCTGGTTATTGAGTGATGATAGCGACTAGTCCTGATAGCTTTGCGTTCAAGTTATTTGCAGGTAATATCAACTGTATCATTCCATAATCGCTGTACCTTATGTGCTTTGATCTTATCCAACGAGCTTGCCCAAACTTACTATGTATGCCTGAGTGCATCCGTGTCGTCACACACTACCGAGGCACTCCTGCATATCTCTGACGATTGAGTGGTCTACCCCTACAATATTCTATGGTAATCAAACAGCAACTTGCCCCAATCAATTACGAGTTGTCTATGCTAGTTTTTATCTCTCCCCCTTTCTTGCTTTATGTGCGGGAGCCGTAGACGTCCTTGGGCTGCACACCAGCCTGACCCTTGCGAGCATTGGCCTGTGCCCATCTGTAAGAAGGAAGATGTGAGCCCAAGCTCTTGCCAAAGGTGAAACTCATACTTTTTGATCCGGATGGACTCGATCTGTATGAATCCGCTGGTGTCTGTGGGCTCGAAACCACCCAGCTCGTCCATGGAAGACTGATGTTCGTCATAGAGACCCTGCAATCGGTGTTCAGTAGGCGAAACGTCAGCAGCATCATTGTCATCCTGACCTCATCAGACGAGCGGCCCTCAACGACCGTGTTCCCCTTGTACAGCTTCAGCTTGACGACGCCGTTGACAGTGCGCTGGCTCGCGGGGATCGCGCTGCGCACAAACTCGCTCTCGGGCGTGAAGAAGTGGCCGTTGTACAAAATCCGGCTGAGCTCGATCGTGACGAACTGGTCGCGCAGCGCGCGCACGTTGCGGTCGAGCGTGAGGCCCTCGAGGTCGACGTGCGCGGCGCGCAGGATCGTCGCGCCGGGGCTCTCGTAGCACCCGCGGCTCTTCACGCCGATGAAGCGGTTCTCGACGATGTCGATGCGCCCGATGCCGTGCTTCCGGCCCAGGCGGTTCAGCTCGAGGAAGATGTCGACGGCGTCCGTGACGGTCTTGCCGTCCTCGAGCGTCACCTTGACGGGCAGGCCGGCTTTGAACTCGATCTGCAGGCGCTCGGGCGTGTTGGGCGCGTCCTCGGGGGCGGTGGTGAGCTTCCACATGTCGGCGGGCGGGGTGGTGTTTGGGTCTTCGAGAATGCCGGCCTCGTAGGAGATGTGGAAGAGGTTCTCGTCTGTCGACCAGGGCTTGGCGGCGGTTTGCTGCACCGGGATGGATTTCTCGGCGGCGAAGGCGAGGAGGGCCTGGCGGCCGGCGAAGCGGTTGTAGAACTCTGTCACGAGGGTAAGTTGATATAAAGCGGGTGTAAGACAAAGGTCGCGTGCCTGGAATTCGCCAGGGAGCGATGACCTTGATGTCTGGCTTCAGTCCGTAGAACGCAAGCTCGAACCGGACCTGGTCATTGCCCTTGCCCGTGCATCCATGCGATACGAAGCTACGATGCATATAAGCAAGGTGATCCACACCAGCACTACGCGTGAACGTACTCGCATCCCTCCCGTTCAGCAACAGCGATCATGCCGCGAGCAATGACTGGCCGCGCCAGCGAGGTACCCAGGAGGTAGACATTCTACGGACCCGGGCGTCGTGAGAGGGCGTCTAGTGTACTGGCCGTGGCGCACTCACCTCGTAGATACAATTTGCCTGGACGGCGGGGTAGATCAACTCCTCGACAAACTCCCGTCTGAGGTCCTGCGCATATATACATGAGTGGCACTCCAGCATCCGCACGCACAACCCCGCCCACCTCCAAGATGAACTTCTTCGCGCCGACCTTCAGAGCCTTCGCGCGGGCAGCCTCGAAGTCCTATAGAACCCGGAATTGACGTCGAGATATGAGAGGCACGCCGAACGCACGCACCTCCTCCTGCCCGACGTCTGCCATGAACGCGACCGTCTCATATCCCTGCTCGATCAGCCAAGCGAGGATACACGAAGTATCTGTGCGTCCCGAGGTGCAGTCCAGTCAGTTTTCGTACATCCGAGTCCAAGACGGAGACGAACCCAAGCCGCCCGAGTATGCGAGGAGAACGCGACCCTTTGAAGCGGACATTGTATGCGAGGGAAGAGAGGATAAGGGATGCACTGGCAGCTCGAGTCAGAAAGAAAGTTAGAAAGTTTATAGCAGTGTCTATCAAGTCCAGGCGCCTAGCCATATATGGAAGGCGAGTGGCTTTATTCGGCCGATCGAGTTCATTTAGATAAGGGCGTTGCTTGCCACTGCCACATAATTGCAGTAGTCTTGTGGTAGATGGTTGGGCACTACCGTAGACAGATCCAGTGACTCCAAAGGATACCATAAATTCCTGGCGTAAGCAAGCAACATCCTGTCACTGGGAAGAGCCACAGAACCACCTCGGGCTGCCTGCTCTACTCTCAAAGCAGCCACCGCATAAAACACACAACATCGCTCCTGCTCGAGTCTAGAGCACCTGAATATGCCCCGACCGCGTCCCCAGCGCAATCCTCCCCGTCACTTCGGAGAACGCACAATGCGTCAAGTCATCTACTTGCACGACCCCGCCACCAACGTCAGCCACGTGCGCGGGGCGCAGCACCAACAAACGCTCACTGACCTCGCAGATCGTACGACCCGACTTCATACACCGGCCGCCCGTCGATCTCCCCGCCCTCCCCCTCACACCCCAGGGGCGTCGTCGCCGAAAACACCACGACGCTCCGCCGCGTGCTCCCCCGCGTCCGCTCGATCCACACCCCGCGCCGCCCCTCGGGGCCGAGCGCGCACGCGCTCACGAACCCGCGCCCCGTGTTGCGCCCCGAGATCTCGGCGGCGAGCGCGGAGACGCTGGGCGAGCGCGCGAGCGAGGTGAGCGCGTGCACGCCCGCGAGGCGGACGGCCAGCTCACCCGCCGGGGAGGGAGAGGGAGAGGGAGAGGGGAGCGAGATGGTGTAGTGGAAGAGCCCGCGGAGGACGTCGTATGCGAGGAAGGAGATGGAGTGCGGGGACGAGGGGGAGGGGCGCGAGATGGAGACGCCGCGGAAGGTCGTGTTGGGGAAGGCGCGCGAGGTGGTGGGGGGCACGCGCGGGGCGGGGGCGGAGGAGGAGATGGGGAGAGGGGGGAGGGGGTAGAGCTCGACTGAGCGGGTCTTGATGCAGAGGATGTGGGCGTCGCAGAAACGCACGCCGACGATGCCGTTCCACTGTACAATATAACATGCTCTTATTCAACGATCGCCGGGAACGAAAGGGAAGGGAGGGGGATTCGGGGCGGGTACTCACGAGCTCATCGAGGTCCTCGGACCGCACGGATATGGAGCAGCACTCCTGCGTGCGCCAGTCGATCACGTCGATGTAGCAGGAGTGCGAGAACGCGACGAGGTGCAGGCCCGGGTTGATAGCGCGCACGATCTGGGCCGAGGAGCTGTATATCGTCGCGACCTCTTCGTAGTCGTAGTCGGGATACCCGTCGCCCGGGGTGAACGGTATGCGGAAGATACACGTGGTGGAGGGCCTACAATGACATAGGATAGGATGAACTGTATGAGAGAAGGGCAGAGACGAGAGCTTACCCCTCGGTACGCGTCGTGGCCACGATAATACCACTGTCATCGGCGTCCAGGCACGAGACGGACGACGTCCACGGGCGGTTCCCGCGCAGCCTGATGCACGCGCGGCACGACGCCGACGACTCCATCTCCGCCTCCGGGCGCTTCTCGAGGTCCCACAGCGCGACGACGCCCTCGGAGTAGACGCAGAGCAGCCAGCGGTCGCGGTACAGCTCCAGCGCGAGGATGAACGAGCCGAAGTGCGGCGTGAACCGCTTGAGGGGGGTCTGCCGGGGGCGCTTCCAGGTGCGCTCGATGTGGTAGGCCTTGGTGGCGATGGATTCGAGCTCGGAGGATGTGTACTCCGCGAGGGAGTCCTGTGCGCGTGCGCCGGGGGGCATGGGCAGGTATTGCTGCTGCCGGCGGATGATGTCGAACCAGACGCTCTTCTCGCGTGTCAGGTCGCATAGTATCGTGCAAGTCTGGGCAGTGATAACTCATAAATCCAGGGACATACGCGCTGCGGAGCGGACACGGACCTTTCTGAGGCGGATCACGTCTGCGAGGTCGAGGAAAGCCGCGATGTGATAGAACACCTCACCGGGCAGCGTTAGCAGACCGGCTGCCACTCGGTCGTCGGTCGACCGTGTCATGCTGCCGCTGCGAGGCCTATTTTCGCAGCCCGGGCAGGAAAGTGTGGCGACTGTGAATACTACGTCAAGCACAACCAACTGGAAGTGATCTGCGGCGATGAGTACATTGACGCCTACTGGGGTCCGCGGCACCTCCCGCGGCACAAAGATGTGTATCCGTCCTATTTTTGGAGTGCTTCTTTGTGGCTATCGAGCCTTCTCTGGCAGTGTCCCATCTGCAGGTGAGTGTACAGTAACAAATACCGTCCATCAGCCCGTGCATCCCATGGCCACAAGTACCCGGGTCCGAGGCCTCGCTTCGACCCCACGTGAACAAGCTGCATGCGCATTATGCTGCGAGCATCTGGAGCAGCAAATCGGTACGAGGAAGGGTACGAGCGTCAACCGTCCGGTCCGAGTCAATCGAGTGAGCTCGTTATCTTCAACTCTGCAGTGGTGTATTAATACAGGCGTGCAACGCCGCATATCCGAAGACAATCGAGACGTATACGCCCCCTACACTCTTCTCCAACGGTTCGCCCAACCGCCCGGGCCTGCGCCCCGCGTTCTCTGCCCTCCCAGAAGCCCGCGAAAACAAATTGGGAAGTGCTGATATGTCCCCGTGCCCAGGAAGCCCCGCGAGCACGCTGTGCGCTCTTCTCTCTACCATGAATCCTGCGTATATATGGCAGGCTTGTGCTCGTCTGACCCGGTAGGTCGACGACAAGTCTTCCGCCATGGCTCGCCTTTTCTCCTTGGCTCTGCTCGTGGGCGCGGGCTGCGTTTACGCTCAGAGTAGTAGCGGACGTGCGTAGACTTTGCGGTATCAAGTCATCTGGACGGTGCTGAATGGGTTGTAGTTGCCCCGAAGAAATACGAGTATCTCCCGCTCGGGGCGGTGAAACCAGCAGGATGGTTGTACGACCAGGTATTGCGCTTAAATCTCTCTGACCTGCCAACCATGATTGAGTTCCCCCATAGTTGATAGTACAGACTAATGGCTTGGCCGGCCATGAGCATGATTTCTACGCCCTGTACGTTCCACCATTCCTCGCCCATCTCACTCGCGCCTCAACAATCGGTGATGTCCAGGGTCGCGCAGAGTGATTGGATCGGAGGAGACTCAGATTACTCCGACCTGGAAGAAGGTACTTGCGCCGTTATCCGCTCAGACTCACCTCTCACCGCGGTATGAACAGCCGGCAGTTATTGGTTTGTGAGTGCCCTGAGTGCTTGCTCCACACCCCATCTTTTCCCCGCGCTTACCAAGGACCTGCGTAGAACGGCATGGTACCAAACGGAGTATTGGTCGACGACCCGACGATCAAATCCCAAACCCAACAATTCCTCGACTACGTCCTGGACCACCAGGATGAGACGGGATGGTTCGGCCCCGAAGTGAACACCACGAAACCGAGATATCTGTGGGGGAGGTCTGCCTCCTCTCATTTTCCCCGCAATGCAAACTTCGACTCACCCACGTCCAAAGGTACCCATTCATGTTCGGCGCGATCCAGATCGCCGAGTCCGACCCCGCGCAGGTCGGGAAGATCGTGCCGGCCCTGCACAAGTTCGTCGCGCTCGCGAACAGCATGCTCAAGAACGGCGAGGGGCTCAACGACGGCGGGTGGGCGAAGACGAGGTGGGAGGACTTCGTGATTACCTTGCAATGGTATGTTCACCTTGTCTGCTTGGAGCTGGTGAAGGTGAAGGGAAGGAAATGCGATGTGTGAAGGTTGTACGATAACCACCCGGACGGGCACGAAGATCTCCTGCTGGAGACGATGAAGCTGCTCAAGTGGACGGGGGACCCGTGGGAGGAGGTCTTCTCTGCCCAGGTGCGCTCTTTCATTCTCCGTACGCCCAAACCACAGTTGACCTGGATGCGCCTACACAGTACTTCCCGACAGGCCCGACCGAGGACCTGCAGAACCCGTTCGACCTCCCGCTGGTATGGCACGGCGTGAACATGGCCGAGGGGCTCAAGGCGCTCCCCGCGACGTACCGGTTCACGCATAACCAGTCTGGTTAGTATCTGTGGACTCTTGCGTGCCCGTGTTCAGGGAGATGACTGACGCATCTGCGTTGGTGTGAGCGCAGATTTGGATCGCGTAAGCGAAGGCTGGGACCTGCTGTTCAAGTACCACGGGCGGCCGTCGGGGATCTACGCGGCGGATGAGTACCTCGCGGGGTTGGAGGCGATCAGAGGGTGCGTGTCGTATTAACTGGCGGGCCTTTGAGGCTTGACTGATGGGTTCTGCGGTGAAGGACGGAGCTGTGTCTCGTCGTGGTGCGTGTAATCTAGGTGTCTGGAGGCAGTCGATAACTGATAGCGGTTACTTGGTGTGCAGGAAACGATGTTTTCGTATGTGGCGTATTCGCAACATCCATTGGTCGGTGAAATACTGAGCTCGTTGGCCCTCGCGCAGTGGCTCCTACCTATACCAAGTCATCGGAGATCCCAAGTACGCAGACAGGGTAACGTTATTCATGATTTCTCAAATCTAGGGAATACTCTGCTGACCTGTTGCAGGTCGAGAGGATCACGTACAACGCGCTGCCCGCCACCTTGACCGGAGGTCAGCCCGCGTTCTCTCCGTCCATCGCTAGCGGCTGACTATCGCGACTGTAGATATGTGGGCCAGACAGTATCTGCAGCAGCAGAACCAGATCGCTGCGAAGAATATGACGCCGTGAGTCTGTCAGCTTGGCTCGACGTCCGTGAGTACCATCCGTGCTGATACGAACGGAGTTCAGGAACCCCTTCCCGAACGACGGGTAAGCATGCCAGTTCGGTTGCCAGGAGCTGGTGGACTGAGACGCGAGAATGCAGGTCGTACTCCAACGTCTTCGGGTTGGAACCGAACTACCCGTGAGCGTCCTCGCCGGGAAAGCATCATTGGCATTGAATATTGAATAGTTCTGTGTAGGTGCTGCACGGTGAACCACCCGCAGGGCTGGCCGAATATCGTCGCGAATTCGTTCCTGACGACGCCGGATAAGCAGTCGCTGGTGCACTTGTACCTAGGGCCGTTCAGCACGAATACGACTCTGGCTAACGGTGAGTAGCATATCATGAATTAATCTTCCTATGTATGCCCTTTGCTCTATACTTACCTGCATGACTATGATTAGACAACCAGGTCACGGTGAACGTCGACACGCTGTACCCCTTCGGCGACACCCTCGCGACGACCATCACCGCGTCCAAAGACTTCACGTACTACGTGCGCATCCCGAGCTGGGTGACGCAGGGCACGATCGCGGTGAACGGCGGCGCAGCGCAGGGCGTCGCGCCGCAGAACGGGCTGCATGCGGTGCAAGTCAAAGCGGGGACGACGAAGTTCGTGCTGGATCTGCCGGCGGAGATCACGACGGGTGAGCGGGCTGCCTCTCAGGGTCCCGAAGCGCACGTTATAACGACTTTACCCTCCAGAGGCGAGGCCGCACGGCTCCATCGCCGTCCACCGCGGGCCCCTGCACTACGCGTACGACATCGCACGCAACGCGACCGTGCTCGTGCAGCGCGCTGAGGCGCGCGCGCAGGACCTCGAGTTCGACGCGACCGCGCCGTGGCAGTACGCCATCGACCCCAGCTCGCTGAAGTTCAACAACAACCCGCCCGCGTCGGGGAGCCTCCCGAGCCCGATATTCGACTCGGGGTTGCCGCCGTATACGATTAGCGCGAGTGCGTGCCAGGTCGAGTGGGGGGTGGCGGGGGATACCTTCGCGGCGAGTCCGCCGGAGAACCCGGCGTGTGTGGGGGCTAAGACGACTATTACGCTTTGGCCGTTCGGGGTGAGTCGCGCTGGTGTCTCGTCAAGGGGTTTTTTTTTGGCTGATTCGGTTTGTAGGCTACGAAACTGCGCATAGGTGAGTTCCCGGTGGTCGATTTGTCCAAGCAGTAGTGTGGGGGGCAGGCTGCGAAGTGGGTTGGTGGTTGAAGACGCGTCTGTCTGTAAGAAGGGATTTAGTGAAGTAAACTGGGATGGGCTCCTTGGGTGCCATTCGTGGTACTCTACGTATTTACCCCGCATGCGCAGTTGTGGAAGATCTGAAGGGGAAATCTGTGCCATGGTGGCGAGCGGATCGCGATCATAGTTCGATGTCTAGCTCGTGATAGACGCCCAAGCATCCATCTGGATATTCGATTGCACTCCTGGGGAGCCGTGTATACGCCTCCCAAGTCATGCCAGGCATACAATGTCGCTAGTACGTGACGCATGCCTACGGTACCTTCGAGTTGTTATTGAGATCTCTCCCTGTCGGTGGTGCAAATGCAAAGTGTAAGGGGCGCCCACGACGCGAGCGTAGGGTGGCCGGTGCTATGATATAATCTGTAATGTCGCCATCCATCCATAGCAGTTGTCAGGCAGCCTTGTGGTCGTCCGCGATAAGATGCCGTTCAAGCGGGAACTATGCGAAAAGAAGCGCAGGATGCTGTGTGTCCCAGGTGGCTGCCATCCTTCTTCTCCCGCCGCCTCGCATATATAGACCGGTCGCCATGAGTTTCCGTCCAGTCAGCCGTAGCACCCTCTGGCTTATCCTCAAATCATGCTACGGTCTCTGCTCATCCTCGCCGCGACAGTCAGCCTCGGTGCGTGGGGCAAACCGCTCGTCGAGAAGCGGTGGGACGACCTGCAGGTCAAGCATGCATGGGGGGAGACCCCCAAGGGATGGACGTATCAGCACGACGCGCCGGCGGACCATAAGCTTGAAATGCGCATTGGTCTGAAGCAGGACAAGATTGAGGACTTGATTGCGTCGCTGTTCGAAGTCAGCGATCCCGCGCATCAGCGGTACGGGAAGCACTTGTCCAAGGAAGAGGTCGAGGAGCTCGTCAAGCCCCATCCCGAGTCGACAAACTTGGTTGATGAATGGCTCGAGCACCATGGCGTCAATTCGCAGGAGACCCACCGGTCCGGCGGAGGTGATTGGATTACACTGGTAGTTTCTGTGGATCAGGCGGAGCGGATGCTGGGTAAGTGCTCGTGTACCTTCGCGTGGAGTGTCTTATGGACTCTTTGACAGGTACAAAGTATAACGTGTATCGGCACGACGCCACCTCCGAGACCGTCGTCCGCACTTTGAGCTACAGCCTGCCGTCTGTGCTGCATGAGCACATCCAGGTGATCACTCCCACCACCTATTTCGGCACCATCAAGAGCATGAAGGCTACCAGCTTCCGTGAGAAGAACAGCACCGTTGTGGACCAGGATGACTTCCAGCACGAGCTCGCGTCGCTCGGATCTCTGGCCACCATCCCCTCCAGCTGCTCGTCGACCATCACCCCTTCGTGCCTGCGTGCCCTGTACAACACTTCCGGCTACACTCCCGCGGCGACCTCCCAGAACAAGCTCGGGGTCGCGGGCTACTTGGACGAGTACGCCAGCCACTCGGACCTGCAGACGTTCTTCAAGAAGTACCGCACGGACGCGACGGGCGCGGACTTCACAGTCGTACAGATCAACGGCGGCGGAAACGACCAGTCCGATCCCGGTGATGAGGTCAACCCCTTCTTCCCCTCAAACTGAGTCTATGGCTGATTCAGATGCGGATGTGTGATCCAGGCGAACCTTGATATTCAATACACCGAGGCTATCAGCTACCCCACGCCGAACATCTATTACAGGTAAGCTAGACGCGCTATCACTGCGGTGGCTCCCACTCGTTCGGAATGACCTCACGCGTTCCCATCCAGCACCGGCGGGTCGCCTCCCTACATCCCCGACTCTGAAACGACATCAAACACTAACGAGCCGTATTTGGATTGGCTGAACTATATTCTCAATCAGTCTTCCGTCCCGCAGACGTTCACGACGTCTTATGGCGACGACGAGCAGACCGTACGTGCCTCGTTTCCCACATCCAAGTTCATCACCCGCGGATGATCTGAGCTCAAATGTGCATGTGCAGGTCCCGCTAGACTATGCGACTAGCGTGTGCAACCTGTACGCCCAGCTGGGCGCGCGTGGGAGCTCCGTCCTCTTCTCGTCGGGCGACTTCGGCGTCGGCGGCGGCGACTGCACGACCAACGACGGGACCGACACCGTCAAGTTCCAGCCCATCTTCCCCGCTAGCTGTGAGAATCCCGGTAACCCGGACTTAGTTGCCGTGCCATTTACTAACGATGATCCCGCTGCAGGCCCGTATGTCACCTCCGTCGGCGGGACGTACAGGATCAACCCCGAGGTGGCGGTCAGTTTCTCGAGCGGCGGGTTCTCGAACTACTTTGCGCAGCCGAGCTACCAGTCGAGCGCGGTTTCGACGTTCTTGAGCTCGCTGGGCACCAAGTACAGCGGCTTGTACAAGTGGGTGTATCTGTGTCGGTCCGGTGACGGGACGCTGACGTCTGTTGCTTGACCAGCGCTACTGGAAGGGGTTTCCCGGACGTAGCTGCCCAAGGGCAGAACTTCCAGATCGTGCTCAGCGGACGCACGGTCGGCGTGTCCGGCACCAGCGCGAGCTCTCCCGTAAGACTCACATTCGTGATGACATATCGACCTACTAATATTAATCGGACAATTGTCAGACATTCGCCGGTGTCGTGGCGCTCCTGAACGACTACCGCCTCGCGAGCGGGAAGGCCCCGCTCGGGTTCCTCAACCCGTTCTTGTACTCGACCGGTGTGTCGGGCTTGACTGACATCACGTCCGGCTCGAACCCTGGGTGCAACACCAACGGGTTCACTGCGCGCGCCGGCTGGGATCCTGTTCGTCTTTCTTTTCTCTACCGTGACTGCAGATGCAGAAGCTGAATGGACGAATTGCGCTAGGTGACTGGCTTGGGGACGCCGAACTTTGGGAAGCTGCAGGCTCTTGTTTGAGGGGTGTGGCGAGCAGAGGAAGAAAATCTGTGGACGCTTGAGATTGTATATCGTATACACCCGCTTGTACATGTGCTGCGTGTCCATTCGCGGGACCGGATTCACTGAAATGTCCTGTCGTATTTCACTTCGACGTCACTTTGCCCCGAACCTGCTTCATCTCGATGAAGTCGCGCAGTGATGTCTTCTCCTGCACCGTGGGAAATTATTGCGACGCGCCTAAACCACGTCAGTGGCGTGTGCCAACTACCTATGCTCTCTACCAGTACCCGCCTCCTCTAATCCTCCCTATCGCTGGTCGAACTTGCAGTACATAAAATCTCTGTCTCTGGTACGATGGTGGTGACTCGAAAGGAACCCATTGCGCCCCCGACGCCGTCCTCGCGCACGAATTCGTCGCAGCCGCTGCCGAGGGTCGCGAAGGGCAAGTCTCCTGCGAATGGGGCGGCGGCGGTGGACGCTACGGGGTCGTCGAGCGTGACGCAGCCCGTGGGATTGGACCAGTCGGTGAGTAGCATTTGTTGGTTTATGCCACCTGTTGGGATTGCGGTCGCGCGTGACGTGCATGGGGGTGGTGCGTGGATCCGGTGAAATGCCGAAGGTTTGTCGGCGTGCTGGCTACTAAGGGCTGTTTGAACAGATTAGAGAGGAAGTGGGCAGCCGGGCATTGTGGTTGTGGTTGTGCAGTTATCCGGATGACTGAGGGGATCTTCTGCTCTGCGTGTACACGCTGTAGTGAGCGTGCTGACGATCTCCCCCTTGGTAGGACGACGGTTCTGGCGATAAATCCCAGAAGTCGAAGAGCAAGTCCAAAAATAAGAAGGCTGCCAAAGTACGTTTGACCTTATCCTGGCCGCTAGCCGACAATGTCTGACATGACCTGACACGCATACAGAAACAACGCAAAGCCCGCAATTCCTTCTTCGCCCTCATCCGTGATATCTTATTTGGAGTCCTTCTAATTTATTCGCTTTTTGTTTGCTCTCCTGATAAACCAGTCACGCCCGATTCCCATCCTATCTGTCGCGCCCTCTCTGCCTCACACCACCGCATCGTCGAACCATATATTCTCACTCCCCTCAGGCCTGTTCTGGACCATCCGTCGGTCGCCCCTTACGTGCAGCGTGTCGAACCGTACCGCCAGAAGGTCATCACCACTGGGGAATTCGTTATTGACCAGACGCGCACGCAATGGATCCGGCGTGTGATTCCGCAGTGGAATCAACGTGTTGTGCCGCAATGGAATAAGTTCGTTGTTCCCGAACTGAAGAAGCTTGAAGCCAAAGTCGAGCCCTACCGTTCCCAACTAGAGCGGGAGTACCACCGTGCTGTAGCTCCTCGTGTCCGGCTGGCTCAGTACAACCTCGAGCGGTGGTACAGGTCGTCGCAGCCGTATATTACTCTTGCAGCCCAGAAGGCTCAAACCGGCTACCAGGTCGCGAAGCCCTATGCTATACCTGCAT
This sequence comes from Gloeophyllum trabeum ATCC 11539, assembly GCF_000344685.1. Lineage (NCBI taxonomy): Eukaryota > Fungi > Basidiomycota > Agaricomycetes > Gloeophyllales > Gloeophyllaceae > Gloeophyllum > Gloeophyllum trabeum. The sequence continues at coordinate 2,183,865 of NW_006920414.1, read as the reverse complement.
TGCAGCGGTCCAGGCAGGTGCTGCTTCGAGCCCTTGCCTTCCTACAGGAGCAACGGCGTCAGTTCGTCGATCCCCATGTGATTACCTTGCTGGGTAAAGTCACAGAACTGAGCACGGGAAAGGCACAGCAGATCAAGAGTCAAGTGTACACGGCCGTGTCTAGCGCACGGGAAGCTTCGTCATCATTGTCTTCTCGAGTTCAGACTGCCTCTTCAAGCGCGAGGGAGGCTGAGTCGTCGGTGACCTCTAAGGCGGCAACTGTCGCTTCTAGTGCCTCGGAGACCTTGTCCTCCGTCGCTTCAGCTGCACAAAGCACCGCATCCTCTCTAGTGTCGGGTGTATCCGCTGAAGTCGGTGTCGGTACTCCGTTAGCTTCTGCCCCTGCTACCATAGTCGAGGCGGAGGTTCCTTCGAGCTATTCTTCAGATCCCTCGACTTCCTCTTGGTCTAGCGCGGCCGAGTCGGCAACTGAAACACTTTCCTCTGTCTCTTCAATTATTGCGACGCATGCGGAGGATGCAAGTTCCAGCGTCGCATCCCTTGTTAAGGAAGCCACATCCACCGTGGAATCTCTAGTCACCGAAGTCACTGGTCCTTCCAAGACTCCCTCTTTCGTGGCCCCTCAGCCAACATCCGCTCCAGGAGGTGATGATTTTGAGCTGAACGAGTTCATCGACATCCTCGGGGACTTGGACTCGGATGAACCTGAGCCCTTCGATACTGATGACATACTAGATTCGATGCCTACTCCCTCGGAAACCGCGGAGGAAAAAGAAGCCCGTCGGAAGCGCACGGCCGAAAAGCGCCGCGACATCACTTCTAGGCACGCGAAATGGGAAGAAGAACTCGAGGCATTGATCAAGGCGAAGAAAAAGGAGCTGCGTAAATCACTCGTTGCTTTGAGGAAGGCGGCCGTCACGGAGCTGAAGGAGTCGAAGGAGATCCAAGGTGAAGTGGAAGGCCTTGTGGAGGAGGCCGAGAAGTTCTTAAAGGGCGCTGATGGGTACCTGAAGACGTTGAAGAAGGAGGACAGAAGTGTCCAGGACAAGGAAAGACTCTGGGGAAAGGTACTGGACCGTGTTGAGAAGCGGTTTGAGGAGAGGATAGACAAGGTTGCGGGTCTTGTGAACGAATGGCACGGGACCGTGCAGTACCGAGAGATGCAGGAGGTACGGACAGCTTCATTCCTACGTTTGTTATCTTGACCTTTGCATCGTAGGTGAATGACGTTGCTGAAGCCGTGAAGGATCTTGCCGAGAGAGCACAGGCTGATATCGGAATGGACTACGCCTGGCTGGATGACGTTGATTACACGGACTGGGTTCGTTACCATGACCTGATGCGCGGTAAGCAGAATGTCCTGAGTTGAGGAAACTCTGAAGCTAACGACTCGCAACACTCCATGCAGCGAGTGAAAACTTCACACAGCAAGCTCTGATGATCCAGAATGGAACACATCCTTCACCGCCGATTAACCCTGTCCTGCCGGCACTGAATGACCTGGAGGCAGAGATCAAAGACATCGTCACCGGGTTCCAAACGCGGGTACGTGGCCTCAAACGCTCCGGACATCGCGCGTTCGGTGGGAGCAACGACGAGGAAGATGCCGACAAACAGGATTCCGAAGACAAGTCCGATGCGCCCACAACGCCGCAGTCGCCGATCCCAGACGCTTCCATTCTCCCTGTTCCGGACCCGGAGAAGGATACAGCGATGGGAGCTGCACTGCCAGTGATCGGTCGGTCTAAAGAAGAGGTGATTGACGCTCTGGGTCGAGCTGCAGAAGCCCTAAAGTCCCAGGGGCAAGCATCATCTTCCACCAAGACGGCTTCCCAGGGTGTAACACCGGAAGAGGCAGTTGAGAGCCTTGTGCAAGACGTTGAGGCCGAGGCGGAGAAGGCGGCGCCATCCGCGCACCAGGAGCTATGAGAAAGTTATATCCATGTTTGCACCTTATATGTTGAATTCCGTCACAGGCAGGACTCGGCAATGGCTAATGTGCAGTACAGTCTATTTTATTGATGTCATGCGTATGAATGTGCACTCCCACGCGTCTAATGTCTAATTGCTTTTCTTGCTTATGTACGGTGTTCTGAGAGATTTATCCTCACATGCTCACAGGACTGCTGCGTCGGCCATCCTCGCGGTTTGCAGGATTGTCAATGCCATCGATTCTTTGAGAATTCTCGAGCCGCAATGCTGAATTATGGTTATTCATTGTAGAGCAACACACCACATACAGTACATATAGAGCTTCTGCCTTTCGACAGTGCCGTAACGCCGCACGCGGGCGAAACTTTCAATCGGGCAAATCTGTGAGATAGAAGGTACTCGCTCCCATAGGTCAGCACATGGCCGCCCGCGGGCTCGCTGATCAGACCTCCTATTGCACAAACCACGGCCTTTACTTATTCTCTCGAACTGGTCAATGCAGCCACCAAGAAATCGCTGGTCTCCTCTTGGAGAATGTCCTTGGTACCTATCTCCTGGTCCATCACCCACGCATACGCCTCCAACAATATTGCATCCGTGAGCGGCACAAAATGCGCCGCCAACACCCGTATTATATTGGTCACGCTCGAAATGGCTGACCGAGTTGCCTCATCAATGTCCTTAGACACAATGAGCATGACTAAGTGCACAATGAACAAAGAGTGCGGCACACTAACGTCGTTCTGACTTGAATACACAGCCTCGGCGTCAAAGCCCTCTTCGCCTTCCTGGTCATTATCTTTCACGTGTTTGCTCACCCAGATATACCCGTTCAGCCCCAGGATCAAGTCCACCCCGCACGGCAGCGTGATGAAATGCGACTTGAGCCGTCGGACCAGGATGGGCGGGACCGCGATGAGTTGGCCATTGCGCAGCTATGTATGGGAAGAACGTCCTTGCTTGAGTGAGGTGAGACACGAGAGATATGTGCGGAGTACGTACCTTGCCGTACTTGAGCGAACGTGTGTGTAACGACATGGCGCCGTCAGAGAAGAACGCCTGCACCTCCGCGACGAGCAGATCACCCTCTTCGAAGAATGTGCGCATCTGCAATTCATCGCTTTCCAGTTTTCGTCTCTGAATTCAACGGAAGCAAGCAAGGACGCCGATCAGCACGTATATCCAGAGAAGTATATGAAATAAATTGGCGCATTGTTTGATTTGCATACCTGCACTCCTCCGGGAAGGTTCACTGACGAGAGCATCAGGACGGCATCCTGCCGGGAGTTGGCGTCGACCTTCCACCGCTTAGGCTGCACTTCTGTAATTCGGCCCACAACGAGATCGCCAACCTCTGGGCTGTACCTTGACTCTCACCCTCGTTATGCACTGATCCTGATTATTCCTGACAACGGGTTAGACTTACCTAGTTCGGATGGCGCGTACCGTTACCAGCTTATTCACACGTTCGACAGTGCCCGCTACAGAGGCGATGACTTGGTCGTTCTCGACATAAGTGCCATGCCCGCTGAGGAGAAAAAGTCCGATTAGAACCGCGCTGAAATCTTCCAGGTGTACCGTTGAGCACGTACCGCATGAAAGCTTGCGAAGACGTGATGTAATCTCCTGGACATGTCAATCGTGCGCCGCCATCATATTCGACCTCGGCCAGGTCCATATCGACGTCGTCTTCGACGTCCGAGTGGTGTTTCGTGCGCCCATGAAAGGCAGCACTTTGCGAAGGAGGATGAAAAGAGGTGAAGGTGATCATGGTCCAAGAGCGGGGAGGTGTTAAGGTTAGGGTCCGCCGGTCCAAATTGGAAATTACGTTATTTTCCGGTCACTGTAATCCCTTCGCCGGACGCCTTGCACCATCCTGGCACGGGCATCTAGAGTCCGCCACTCGATCTCCGGTTACATGGCTCTTGCTATATTTACCGTCAGATTTGCTTCCGTGTGCATGTAACATCGTTTGTTCGTGCACGCAGAGTTGAGCCAGACCCTCTAAAACTTATCAGGCGATGAGTTCCGCATACATATGATTCAACTTTGCATAGGCAGCGAGCACGCGGTGGACCGCTTTTTTTCGAAGCCGATGCACAAGGTGGGTACCACACGAATATTTCGCGGATGATGGCCTGTCCCCTTGACTCTCGCAGATTGATCTTACTTTTACCTAAGGGCAGAAATGTCTGCAAGCAGCCAGGGCGCATCACACCATAGATAGCTTAGTGCCATTGCCTGGAATTTGCTGCCATCGGATGAAAATAAGAACCGCAAGCTTGGAAGACACGTCCGTGTCATGATCTGAGACGTCTGCACTGCACAGCAAAGCAGAAGTCGCCCTGTTTGCTCTTCTCGCCAAACCCTAAAAACCTAAAATCCTTCCAGGGGAGTGGCCAGGCCTCCGCTCGGATTTGCAATGGTCAGCGTCGTCATATGGCTCTATCATATATTCTCCATGCCGCGTATCAGATTGACATCTCAGGCGGCGGACGGACTGGAGCATCGTTGTCTGTCTGTCCATTCACCGCCGCAGCGGCGACGTCATGCGCATGACGAGCAAAGTTCTTGGTGTGATTTGCAACGACCTGCCCTTCCGAGTACGATCTTCGCGGGTATGCATCCTCTTCCTGCTTCCCGCTTCTCATGCTTACGGCTCCGAACTGCTCTCTACGCGATGTGTTTCAGGTGCAAAGGACAGATCTCTGCCCATAGTATTTGTCTATCTATAGCTACCAAGATTACTAAGATAAGTCTGTCTATTAGGGACTATGACGAGCAGGACAATAAAGCAATGAAAGCGAATTAGCGAAAGCGATTGTGCACCAGGTATCAGCAGGATTCTAAGGGCGGGGACAATGCGATGTTAGACTCTGTGCTCCAGGAGTCAGATCGAAACACTCACAAAATCATCTATTTGTAGGTCAGGAAGTACGCTGAGAGCGTGGGGAGATCGTTGGAACCTGCGTCCGAGTAGCCTTGCCGACGGGAGCCATTAAACTTTAGGACAACCACCGGGCCACACCAGGGTTTTGGAGCTGCTCCCGAGGTTATCCTCAAGATTGCCCTGTTGACTGGCGCTCCGCGCGAAAGCGATGATTGACTGTAAAAGAGATGTAGCGGGAACCTGAGAGGTTCGTTATTCAAGCCCTGCGTAAGGACAATGCTGCCGACTTGGCCGTCCGAGAAGAAGTCTTGTACCAGTGGCGTTGGACATGACCCGTTGGCGGGCACCTGCTGGGGCCTACACTGCACGGTTATGACACGCGGCCGTTCTGCACATGGGCGATTGTTAGCGCTCACGTGATATGCGCGACAAGTAACGCGTAGCGTACCTTCCTCTGGGCTGAAAAGCAACGCGGAGACAGATACCAGAGGTTGTTGGTATAAGGGCGGCGTTGCGATCTGATTGTAGTTGTGCTGCGAGCGGTGCGCGGGCAAACACTCCATCTTATGTCTTGGCCAATCCTAAGCTCAACGTTAGCATGGGACAGTATCATGCGACCGACCGGTGAAGAAGACTCACATTTTGCTGGTGCTCTGGCGAGCAGTAGTAGGCCCGTTCACAACGTCCACACCACAATGAGGTGGGGTGGTAGCAGACCATGCATTGGTGCTGGATAGTGCTCATAGCTGCTTTGTTTTTTTAGAGTCAAGCGTGTATGAATGAGACTCGGATGAAAGGATGGAATGGAGGGCCTGGGGTGGCATTCCTGCCTCTTTAATACTCGCGCGTATTTAGCGCCGAATGGATATGCTCATAAGTGATGTTCGTGCTATGAGGTGTGCGAACGCGCGCAGACGTGAATGAGCGAAAAGATTCTCAATCCGGTCTGACTCAGACGCATGCACCGGAGAAAGGATCGCGATCTATACTTGCCGAGATCCATGGCCAATAGCAACGACATATTCCAGGCACCGTGCAAGAGCGTACGTGGGGCTGCCGCGTAAAATGACTATATGAGATACCGCGACGCCGCATCAGGAAGCTGCGACATAATCCCGTCGGGTGTCACACGCCCGACGGACGCGGTACTCGCAGTAGCCGTCCAGTTCTGTCGGGAGGCTGCTTGATATTGTGACGGAGTCGGACAGCGGTGCCGTTGCCAAGTGAATGCGAATGTCTCTGAAGTAGGTTCCCACCAGCGCCGCAGAGTCCATTTCCACGCAGCAGCTCAAGGCCTAGCCACACCCCAGTGTGGGTGCACTATCTCATTCTAAAGAAACACCAGGTGGAATCGAGCCTGTACGCCTTGGTGCGACGCCCTATTTTATTCCTGCAAGGGTTCTGGATCAGTGTGGCACTCAGCGGACGGCCAAACCCGTTCGGCAGCAACTCGGTGGCGTCGTCCCCCTGAGAATCCGATAGAAAATAGGTGGAAATCGGCATCGTAGCATGGATATTTTATGAAGCGGAGCACTTTAGCTCTCCAAGTCATGAATCGGAATGCAGAGTGCAACTTGAAGGAGGCTGGACAAGCTTGCATTCTCTACGTCGACGTTCTGCGAGTCCCGTGGGAATATAGATTCATCGGGAGTTCCCGACACGTCCATCGGTATTCTGCGATACTCAGTGCGGCTCTCCTTGCCAACTTTCGTCTTGGACAGCTCCATCCACCATGTCCGATGATGGCATGAACATTGACGACGGTGAGTGTGTTTCAGATGCGTAACATCAACGCTTTAATGGTATATATCTACGCACGCAGTCGGTGAGGGCGGTGGTGTTGTCAGGCGGAAAGGCAGAGGTTTCCAAAACGCGGCTGGTGAGTTCCTGAATGGCTGGTACGGAACTTCGCTGATTGTGATCCATGGCTGCGCAAGGCGGCGGGAATGAAACGACGGCGGGGCCTGAACCTACGTACGACCGCGTTGAATCTGCCAAAGACTCGGAGACGAGGGCAGCGCGATGTGAGTCCTTTCTCTGTCATGCTCTGATGCATCTAACCGATGTTTGAACAGCGGTGGAGGGATGGATCGTTCTCGTTACTGGCGTACATGAGGAAGCTACGGAGGAAGACGTGATGGACAAGTTCGCAGAGTACGGCGAGATAAAAAACCTTCACTTGAACTTGGACAGGCGGACGGGCTATGTTAAGGTGCGCAGTCGGTGGTCTCTATCTGTTTTAGACTAGAATCAACGAGTAACTGTTCCTCAGGGCTATGCTTTGGTGGAATACGAAACGATGGCCGAAGCTCAAGCTGCCATAGACGGTGCTTCCGGCACGACTCTGCTGGAGCAGACCGTTCAATGCGATTATGCGTTTGTGCGGCCACCACCGTCAGGACCGAAGGGTGGTAGGGGCCGACGAGGTCGTAGCGCTAGCCCTTCTCGCCGGAGGAATAGGGAGTAATGTACCATATATTCGATTACTGTACTGACTGTTTGCTCGTCGATGCTGTCATTGTCATTTGTACCTAAATTTTGCCAACGTTCGTGCGTACGGCACTACCTCAGTACACCGAGCGTCCAACTCCCTTCAGTTTTGCTCGCTCGTTCTCACTCCTGCAGTATGGAATGCGAACTCTGTTACCGCTCGAGTCTGCGTACGAATCACGATGGTCCGAAGCCAGGGACCAGACTTCGCACGGTCCTTGTAGCAGACTTCTCTACATCGCCGCGTGGAACGCGACCTGTCCCCGAAACGCGAGGACGTGCACCATGCCCAAAGCCCGCGCCGAGCCCGAGGACGACGTCGAGGTCGGAGACGAGCAGGAGGAGAACGGCGACGAGGAGGAAGAGGAGTATGAGATAGAGGCCATTCTTGATCACCAGCACGGGCGGTTTGAAGCGGTTCGTCTTTCGAGCTCTCCACACATTGAAAAAGCGCGCATTCTGACATCTCTGCCAATGATACTTTGGTATTGGATAGGGCAAGATGGGCTACTTTGTGAAATGGAAGGGCTACGACGCCAGTGAGAACAGTTGGATCACGGAGGAGGATGCCCAGTAAGTGGTCGTATTGGACATCCATTCACTGAGGGTCTAGACATTGCGCGCAGGAACGCGAAGCAAGCCATTGACGAATACTGGGACAGACAGAAGAAGAAGAACAAAGGGGGGAGGAAGTCCGACGTGAAACCCAAGCCTGCCACCAAGAAGTCAAGAGACGAAACACCCGAGGAGGATCCTTCGACCTCTGCGAAGAAGAAGCGGAGGACCAGCAAAGCGGTGTCTGATGATGAGATGGACGTCGACGAGGTTGCCCCGCCGAAAAAGCCCGCGAAGACGACCAAACCCGCGACACCCACCAAACAGACAAAGAAGAAGCCGCCCGTGTCCGAGGATGAACCGGAAGATGACGATGGTTATTTTAACATGAGCAAACATTATAATGACCCGAGCTGGGAGCCCCTGCTTGGTAAAATCGATACAATCGAGAAGCAGAAGAACGGGCTTGTGGTGTACTTTACGTTGTGAGTACATTATGTTGCTGTAATCACAAGTTGCGCTGCTAAACCAATCGCCAGACGGGACGGAAAACGGGTGAAGGAGAGCTCCAAGATCTGCAAGGAGAAGTTTCCTCAGTCTGTACGTACCAGCCGTCTGTTTTCGGTCTCGCCCGCGCTGATAGTCCACTAGCTACTGAATTTTTATGAGTCTAACCTACGCTGGAGGAGTGTCGACGAGTAACTTGGCTTGGGGAATACCGCTGCTCGTATTCATGTGGTGTATTGTTCTCTGTTTTCTTGTCGGCTATGGATATCCCATTTGCCCTTTCTCCGCCGTTGGCCTTTCCCAACGTAGAGTAAAAACCCAATACGTGGGTATGACAATCTGGAGCCTTCGACTGAGACTCGCTTCAACATGCGGTCCAGCCACTAGGCATCTGGTGGGTGATCCCAGCGAGATGTAACCATTTTAGGTAGAAGTACACAGATCAAGAAAACCATGCTAAGTACGGTTGTATTATTCTTCCTCTTCGTCATCCAAATCACTCCGGTCCTCCATATTCTCGTCTTCGTCTTCGTCTTCTCCTTCGCCGCTTTCCTCACCGCTCTCATCATCGCCTTCCCCCCCATCTTCGTCGTCGTCGTCGAGAGTCTGGTCCGGCCCAGCGGGAGGCTCAGGCTGCTGCTGCGCACCCGAGTTACCAGGCGCGGCCCCACTCGCCATCTTCCGCGCCTGCGCCGACTTTTCTGCCTCCTCCTTCGCCCTATCCACCGGGAGCAGCTCATGGAGCGCCAAGTCTTTCCATTGGAGGTTGTCGTTCTTCCCCCCTTTCCCATATCCTGAGTCCTGGAATAAGGCGCGCGAGTGCGGCTCTCTGTGCATGCGAGCGGCGGAGGCGGGGTGGTTCAGACTAAAGGGGTTGCCGTAAAGGTAGGACGGGTGGATTTGGGAGGGCAGAGCTGAACAATGCAGTTAGGGCACGGTGTCTCGTCTACGGATCGGGACGTATACGTGCCTTCGGATTCTTCAATATCCGGTGGTTTCCATTCCCTGGGGACCTCCACCTCTGTACAAGAACGCGTCAGGCTATGTAGGCTGTGGCTCAGAATAGGATACGGCACGTGTCGCACACGGTGCACTCACGCTGCTCTTTCAGGTCTTCAACTAGGTAGTCCTCAGTCTCCAAGGTCCTCAGGGCCTTAAGATCGTAGTCTGTCATATGCAGCCAGCAATATGTCAGATCCTAATTGCGGAATAAGGCCTCAATCATAACACTAATGGCTCAATATCTTTGGACAAAGCTGACCGTCATGGTTGTTGTCGACCTGAGCCACGTTGTAAGGCGCCCAATGGGTTTCTGTAAGCCGTAATGCGCACCGTAAGTATTGTACGTTGTGCTGCAACGCGTCAACTTGACAGGCAGCGTACCGTGACTTCAACGGACGCGTCCCACGGAAGTGGCGTGGAGCACAGCCACCATCTGGCGAACACTTCGCACGCTCGGAATACGGTAGCGCGGTATGCAGCCAATTCTTCTATTCAAACAGTCACTTATACTTGGTAAATCATCCGCTTTCCCTCTCCATGTCCAGTGTTATGCTTTGCTGACACACGTCAAGACATGAGCAGGGAGCGCCTCTAGTAATACGATTGGAACGGAACATGTACTGAGCGAAGTTCCGATTCCTCTAGAATCGGTTTACTGTTCAGTAGTTGTATAGGACTCTCTGGCGATCGAGAAAGCGAGCGCTTAACAGGGGTTATACCACTTACGTCCCAAATTACTCGAAATGTAATAGGAGCACTATTCATAAATGGTAGGTGGCCCGATCCAAATCTTACCGCCACCAACAAATAGGAACTATTACCCCTTATGTCGGGGATTACTGTTTGTGTGATAGAAATTAATTCCAAATATGTAGGGTGGCACTGTCAGGCATTCCCCGGCTGCCTGTGGAATTGGGGGCGTTACTCACTCCCAGGCATGATATTGATATTGAGCGGAGTTTCAAATCTATAAGAGGCAAGTTCGCGTGGCTCGCGACAGATGCTTGGGGAACGCTGGGGCAGGGATATCTCGTCTAAGTCGTTACGGAGCTTCTAGAATTAATATTATAGTAGAAGTTAAATAATGTAAATTTCCTGAACTTGTGTCGGCGCGGGCGTATCAGCCATGGTATTGTGAGCGTGAGGCGGGAGTTGCCGAACCATTAGCACAGTTCAAACTCAGCTCAATATCATGAGTGACTTGTATACGGGGATTTCCTGCACAATAAAATCCAAAGATTTTGTTTGAGTACTCTAGCATGTTGTACCTATAGGATATACTAACCACAAAGCAGGCGCCATCTCATGGGGCATTGTGCACCCAGAGTTCCGGTCGCAGCCACCCTCGATATTGTGCGGGGTTCTAATCGTGGGAACCGCTCACTCTGCGTCTCGCGCAGGCGCACCATATACGACTTCAGCGTTTCAACTTGAGCGTGAACGACTACAAAATCCCCGGAGAGTAGTACTACTGTCATCAGAATGCCAATAGGTATTGTTTACTTGTAGCTACTTGAGACCTGCGGGTGCTAGTATCGTGAACCCGCCGGACACATATTTACTTAGATACCCGGTCGAAGACCGGGAAGAAAAAATGAACTACACCTCAAAAATTGAAGGATCAGCACCCTAGGATACATCTCGTGCAACGTACGGGAGCAGCGAGAGGTTGTACAATGTATAACCCGCTCGCTAGGGAAGAAGCATGCTTTCAGCCACATGCAACCATATTTGGAGCGGCCACCCCTTGTTCTTTTTTCTTTTTCTTTTTCTTTTCTTTTTACTGCAGTGGTATCATTATCGAGCCTGGAATTGCGCCAATGGCAAGCATCCTGTTGCCTACGGTACAAGCTATGACAGTGTTGAGACAGTACACTGACTCTAC
>NW_006920414.1:2149408-2172197 GCF_000344685.1 Gloeophyllum trabeum ATCC 11539 | reverse complement strand
AATCAATATTATAGTAGAAGTTAAATAATGTAAATTTCCTGAACTTGTGTCGGCGCGGGCGTATCAGCCATGGTATTGTGAGCGTGAGGCGGGAGTTGCCGAACCATTAGCACAGTTCAAACTCAGCTCAATATCATGAGTGACTTGTATACGGGGATTTCCTGCACAATAAAATCCAAAGATTTTGTTTGAGTACTCTAGCATGTTGTACCTATAGGATATACTAACCACAAAGCAGGCGCCATCTCATGGGGCATTGTGCACCCAGAGTTCCGGTCGCAGCCACCCTCGATATTGTGCGGGGTTCTAATCGTGGGAACCGCTCACTCTGCGTCTCGCGCAGGCGCACCATATACGACTTCAGCGTTTCAACTTGAGCGTGAACGACTACAAAATCCCCGGAGAGTAGTACTACTGTCATCAGAATGCCAATAGGTATTGTTTACTTGTAGCTACTTGAGACCTGCGGGTGCTAGTATCGTGAACCCGCCGGACACATATTTACTTAGATACCCGGTCGAAGACCGGGAAGAAAAAATGAACTACACCTCAAAAATTGAAGGATCAGCACCCTAGGATACATCTCGTGCAACGTACGGGAGCAGCGAGAGGTTGTACAATGTATAACCCGCTCGCTAGGGAAGAAGCATGCTTTCAGCCACATGCAACCATATTTGGAGCGGCCACCCCTTGTTCTTTTTTCTTTTCTTTTTCTTTTCTTTTTACTGCAGTGGTATCATTATCGAGCCTGGAATTGCGCCAATGGCAAGCATCCTGTTGCCTACGGTACAAGCTATGACAGTGTTGAAGACAGTACACTGACTCTACAGTAACACTGATCGAGGGTGGCGGAATGCCACCCTAGGGCAGCAAAGAAGGCACTTATTATCTATTCCTCAGATATATGTAACTGTAAAGCTTGACACCAAGTATCTGATGGATCGAAGACTCTGACCACACCGGCAGACCACTAACTTGAGAGTTAGAAGTTGATATCATTCAGTATCATTCAGGTCAAGATGAAATAACTATGGGCATTGTTGATGCCGTGCAGCGCCCGGGGAGCAAGAAAGATTATTTTCCTGCTTGTAGAGTCCCTGCCGTTGGTTTACCATACTATCATTGGACCAGTAGTGAATGATTTGAACTGCTCCCTAGTTAAGTCATCTTCCTCTGATTGCACGTACCCCAAAATTGGTGTGAATGGTTCAGATACTATTCTATACCCTCTGCAAATTTCTCAGATTTTTCCAGAGGGCGTAGAGGTTGTACGGCGTAAGGGGACGGGAAGTGAATAAGATGTCACACGTGTCACAATAGGGCTGTGGCGGGGCAGCGGTCACGCTCTGTCACACTTAGACCTCGGAGATGCAAGACAGTTTTAAATCCTGAACGATGACCACTCCTCCGTTCCACATACAAACTTGAACATGGCATCTACAGACATTTATCATTACAGAGAAAAATTGCCGAAGGTATAGGGTAGCCACAAGGTCCCCAGTGCACAAAAGGGACGGGAAGTGAATAACTAAGTTATTCACTACTGGTCCAATGATAGTAGACTTTTACATGTTAGGAATCGGACCTGGCGTGCCGCGCAGCGCCGAATACCTCCCAAGTATTGTGTTTCGACTCTTCGAGTGGCAAAGCTTGAGGTTACTAAGTACGACTGGTCGCGAGATGAATGACTCCGATTTGAAAATACTCACGTCGCTGAGCGTTCCGACGAACACGACACACCCATCCAGTCGCTGTTTACAATGGAGCGCCGAGGGACAGGTGCTTCTAATGACAAAAAGTGCCATCTATGTCTTGGTATGACCCGTTTCATTTTTCGGAATTAATATTTCTGGTGTTCATAGTTTCTATAGACACCTGAAACCGGAGTTAATTTCGACTCATCTTCTGCTATCAAGTCTACGGCAGGAAAGAGTCCCGAGACTAATGAGGGCACTAGCACCTTAGGCTGGTTCAGAACCATGATCGAGTTCGAGAAAGCTATTGTCCATCAGTGGCCGGTAGACTCCCAAGGTGGCTTATGAAAAGTGTTCTAGGCCATAAGCTGCCCATACTCACTCCGCAATAGATTGGGCTGCGGTTTCGCTCGGGTCTTTAGACGTTCTGCTGCGCGCGGTTACTTGCTCACCGATCAACGTCCATGGCGCTGGGTTAGTGCGAACCATTGCACCACAAATTCAATTCGTCTAAACAAGTCAATCCAAGTTGCATTATAGCAGCTCTGAATTCCAATCTTGAAGTGACCCTTTGGGGCGCAGCCAAGAATCACTTGCGGGGAGAATGGAAGAAGGTACATACGTATTTCTCTCGTTTTCAGGTGTTATCTCTAATCAAACATTTTTAGCTCTATGATATCACTGCATTGCTCAAAGAGCTTCCTTCCGACCAGATGCATCCCACAGGCAACACCCTGTGCGAACAGGTCCTTTGTAATTACTCCTCTCCCGACAATTCCCGTGCACCTGACTGACGCCCGCTAAACGGCAGGCATATGCTGGTCACCGCAAGCCCGCTTTGATATCGTACCGACTCCATCCTTGGATTGGTCTCTCCTGGCTACCGGGACCCGTGGAGGTACCGTTTCATTCTTCCAGTAGGCAGTACCTCTACATTCCCAGCTACGCACCCAATCTTAACCTTATGGGGCAATCCAGATGGCGAGGCGTTACCGAAGAAGGACAGGGACCCACAGCGGTCCATGTGCAAACGCTGCCTGTTGCAGATCAGTGGGTCACGCATCTGGCGTGGTCGCCGTGGGCTCTATGCGGTGCAGGACAATGTGAGATCTGCTGTTTTCGAATCTCGCCGATCCTGATCCCCGCGTTTGTATTGTCTCGGTGGGTGATAGGTGAGGCCTACCTGGCTTGCGCGAAGGCAGATGGCACCGTGTCGATCATCAAAGTGTCACAAAAGCTCTGCCCGGTGCCCTCGAGTTTTGGCACCGAATTTGCAGTTGAGCGGACCTTCGAGGTGCAGGAGTGCTGCGCATTTGCAGCCGACAAACGCGTCATCACTGCGCTGCGCTGGGTTGACATCCCGGGCAGAAGCGTGAATATTGTTTTGTCCCTACAGTGGGCTGGCAGCTAAAATGAACCTTATAGTTGATACTCGTCGCGACTAAGCCCGGGATAGTTGATCTCACGCCCTGGCCAGTCCCAAGCAAGCTACCGTGGTCCGGCACCAAGAGACTGGTCTTGCAAAGGCAGAACCTCTCCGTTGACTCATCGCCCCTATACCCCCCTTCAGGATTCATCCATATCGTAGAGGAGGACATTCTCCTCGTATCGCTTTTCGATGGATCGTTCCACGTCGCCCACAGGCTTTCCTCGGACCCAACGCTGACTCCGACGAATAGCACCGCAGTTACGGCAGCTTCGCTGTCCCAGAGAGCCCGCCAGGTCTTCGCCGCCTCTGAGACGCATACTGTGAAAAGAACAGATGTTGGGCGCATCAGTGGTATGATGGCATACGACGGCGCGTCGACGATTGCCTGGATACACGAGTGCGTAAGGGGATTTGTTTACCTTTACCGGGGATCTGCGTGCGTCTCTGAAGCGATCTGAACTTTGGCAGAACTTGCAATCCCACGGACTGCAGTTACAAACATGATGCCCGCCATAATAGTATGTTCATGGTGACGCAGCTTTGGGGTGATGGCTACCCTAGTGAAGAGGGACGTTTCATCGTCAGTTTGGAGCAGGTATTGAACTGCTCTAGAAAAGGTTGGGATAGCGACTTGGATATGGGGTTATCATGGCTCACGCTCTGTCTAGTCTGGGGGTACTCGCCCCTGCGTATCCTTCGACCCGTCTTCTTTTTGCTCTCCCAAGGTCAGGTCGCCACGCAGTCCTCGGAGCGACTCCTTCAGATACTCCAGCATACCCCATTCGATGAGTCGACCAGCATTAACATCACTCCGTTGTCCGCGACGCTTACGAAAGAAGTGAAACGAGAATTCAGGAACAGTCTCCTTTGCCATATGTATGGGTGGGACTCTTTTCTCTCGCTGCGCCTGAAACTTGCAGTCGCCGATCACTGCTGGGTGAGGTTTATCCAATATTGACAGCGGGGATAGGATACTCTGCTCACCTTACGGCCTCAGATGCTGACGAAAGGGCATCCAGAACTCCAGGAACAGTACGGCCAGAGGGCCCATAACCTGTTGAACCTCATTTTCCAGCGAATACAGCGGACCTTGATTCGTCATCTCGAGGCCGTTATCCCCGTACTGACCGGTAAGTCCTCCCGTGGGCATCCTTCAGCTTCTGAACTGCGTCGTAGCCGATGACATGTCTTTCGTAACGCGAGTCGTTGTACAAGCGACACTCCATGGGTCTCCTGTCGACCTGTCAAAGGAGGCGCAGGAATTGGCAGCTCGAACTACTCTCGCCGGTATCGGCGATCCCCGTATGGCATTACCTCAAGGCGCCGAGGAGATATGCCCTGCTTGCCGTGTACCCATCCCTTTACAAGACCTTGCTACTGCTACCTGTCGAAATGGCCACGTTTGGAGTAAGTGATTGTATTCCATCCCAAAATCCCACCTAACACAATTGGCAGGACGATGCTCGATCACAAGTTTCATCCTGTCGACTCCGAAAGTGAGAACGTGCATTGGCTGCAGCCGTAAAGCGTTGATTCCTATCGACGGGGACGCGGGAACGAACGACAATCACTTTCCATCAGTTGCGCGCGGGTGGATCGTGGCCGAACTGCTCCGAGCTGTGCAACGCTGTCTATTTTGCGGCAATAGCTTCGTGAGCCTTGTCTGATGTTAGACTATGTATCTGCAATTTCGTATGTGAATTTACGACGCGACATGTTTGACAGATTGGCAGACAGTTCTACCGGGCGTTCCTATGTTTGCGTAAGGTTGTCCTTACCTGCTTCGTTTCTTAAATGCCTATCTAGTGGTTCTATTGCGTAAAAAGCTTCAAACTATGGGACAGGATCAGTCTTGCTCTCTCACATGGGCATCACCGTCACCCACGCCAATTTCCCTTTGCTCTCCGGCAGTGTCCCAGTTGCAGGGCAAGACCCTTAGGCAACCCTTACGTGCCGTGACTGACTGCCCATCTGCAAGTGAATTTGTGTATAGAGGCAGACCATATTTGCAAGGACGATGTAATAGCAGCAAGACACCTCGAGGCGTCGTAGCGCATAGAAGAGCAAACATACGAGACCTCTCTGGGAAAACATAACGAGCACAAGAGGACGAATGGACAGAAGCAATGACTACAAGGGTTCCAGATGTTCTGGATCAAGAAAGCTAGGGCGATAACGATAGCAAGAGTCAACGGTAGTCTCATGGTCCTGTAGCAACGAATTCTATCCTTCAGTGTCGTGGAATGGCCCGCCTAAAGCTCGTGGAATCAGTAGCAATTCATCGTCCGATTCTCCAGACTTCTGTGGGCTGAGCGGCTTTGCATAATGCTTGACTTTCATGGTCGGCACAGGCAGAGATGATCCACTCACGCCGCTCTTCGTCTGGGGCCTAGACGACGAGGGAATGGGAGGCAGTGGTCCCGATGGGGGTCTATTGGGAGCTGAGATGGTGCCGGAGCGCGAACGCGCCCTAGGCCGGCCTGGAGGAGCGGCGGCGAGCTGGGGCACCGGCTTGCCCTGTCCAAAATCAGACGCGCGGATGGTTCCGGCCCTGTTTCTTCCTTGGTTCCATGTCTTGTCCTTCCCCGTGTTCCAGGCAAAGTCTGAAGGGCGAATAGTACCTGCCCTGGTACGCCTCTTACCCGTGCCTTCCGCGGCGGGTGTCGAGGCATGAACTCCCTCGGAAACCAGATCAGTCACCGCGTCCTTCACATCCGTGGTGCGGGAGGTTGAATCCTTAGGTTCTAGGTATGCACCAAATCAGTTAGACAAGGAAAACGGTACAGCCCTCGCAAAGTAAGGATGAGCGGGAGGCATCTATTGAACAGAGCGTGCTCGGAAATTTGTAGAAAGAAGAGCAAGGGCAATAGACCGCCGGACGGCGATGCCAGAACCTTCTCGGGTACGCACCTTCGAGATCGAGACCGGAGAGAAGATCTCCCAAGTCTGTATTGTTGTTTGTAGAAGGGGGCGGCAGATAATCGCCAGCCTGAGACGTAGAATTTGAAGCAGCAGCAGCGGTAACATTCAGTGCAAATGGGCTATTAGCAGGAGTAGCAAACGCAGAGAGCAAAGATATAGAGGAATCCGGCAGGCATGGTACGCCAGGCAGCGTGTTGAGAGTGACAGTTAGGTCCATAGACGATTCCGAAGCACGCCGAGTATGCGTATGCGTGGTACCTATGAGGGAGGTGAGGTCCATGGACGCCAGGTCATCCATGGATCTTCCAGCGGACCCAGGAAGAGATCTACTACGGTCGGTATGGAGCATAGAACCCCGAGAAACCTGAGCAGTGAAGTCGAGCGGGGAGGAGAAGATACTGTCGCTGGATACATGCACCATTGTGCGACGGCGAGGTCGATGTGAGGACTGCAGAGCGCGTCGAGGGTCTTCATGTGCTTCAGATATGTCCATATCAATGTCTTCCATCGGCGCTCCAGTAGCATATAGCGACTCTTGTCTAATAGGAGACTCCGGTGTTATCGGCCTGGTTGACGGTGCATTATATAACGCTGCGGTGGTGTCATCGCGACGTATCCTATTCCGATCCGGTGTCTTATTAGCAAGAGGGCGCCTGGCGGGAGTGGAAGCAGCAAGTGGAAACCCCGTCCCAGGGAACGGCTCAGGGAGAGGAGTACTAGCATCATAGAGGAATGACCACGCCGCATCAGACAGAGGAGGGCCCTGGTTCCGGAGAACTGCTTTCGGAGGAATCGACCAGTCTTGTGCATCGAGTTCGTCCAGAGAGCTAGCATTAGTAGGCATCGAAGGAACGCGTCGGTGGGAGAACGCCTTTTGCTTTGAAGGCGACGGAGCCCGAGACGATGTCTGATGTATAAGGACAGTGGTGTTGCTGAAAATACTGTCCTCTACTTCGGAACGCACCATCGTGTTGGACATGGTCCTAGCTTTGGGAAAATACGGAGTTCTCCTGAGTTTCGGTTTCGTAGCCCCTTTGGATCCGGGACGCCGCGTTGGCGAGGTAGCGGCGGAGCCCGGACGGCTGCTGAACGGAGATGCCAGTCCACCGGAGGTAAGCGGCCTGAATACGTTGGCGTTTTCTTTCATATTCCGAGACGCAGTGCATTGTATGCTACGTGACTGAGGCACCGGAGACATCCTATCAGGAGAAAGATGTTCAGGGGACGAAAGCATAGCAGGAGGTCCCGGTTTCGACGGAGAATGAAAAGGTGTTTCATATTCGAAGCTCTGGCTGCGGCCAACGGCGACTAGAAAATCGTACTGAGGAGGCGCTTGATTTTCAGAGTCAGACCGGAGAATTTGCTTTGACTTTTTGCTGGCAGAGCTTTCTAAATTGTCCTGTCCTCGAGATACCTCTCTGGAACGCTTTCTGACTCTGCGGACCATCTCTGCAAGTGGTATGTCCGCTGCTTCGCTTGCTTGGCCCGCGGAAGGGGAACTGGAAGGACCGACATATTCCGATTTGGCGCTCCTGGTTTTCCGCCTCGAGTAAGTCGTCACAGGTTTTCCAGAGGCTACGGAAGGCATGCCCTCAACGACGACTTCCGAGTCAGGCCGCTGCTTGTCGACGAGTACGATACCGGCTCCGTCGACTGCCAGAGAAAAGCAGCGGGTGCTGTTGCCAGACAATGTAGAATACCGTAGGCAAGATTATTATTCAGACGTAAACACTAAAGCAGTTGAGACAAGGAAAATAATGCAGCGACAACGGAGACCATGGCCAGGACGACTTGCTGGACAGAGGAGCAGGCCTAGTGCGGCGATGTGGTGTCCATCAACCGCGTGAGAAATATTGTCCGAAAAGCGTAACTAGGATCGTTAGTCCGGATCATGGCACTTTACTGCCAGTGCATCTGTACTACTTTCTGCCTCGTTGCGCTTGCAGTATGGACGCAGGGCCATCTGCGAATGCTGAAACTAATCCCATGACTACAGCTGAAGCAGCATCTTCCAGGACAAAGCAAGTCAGCGACCTCTATGTGTACCAGGCCCAAGCCTTCTTGGATGCGGCAGAAGATATCGGTATAGATCCCGAGACCGTGGAAGACATCTTAGATGGCTTCCCGGGCGACCACGACGAAGCCACGACAGCAGAACAAGAAAATGCTAACAATTTAGCGTTGGAAGGGAACGATGAAAATGACCCGGAAATGACTGACCTTGCCACCTTTGCTCAGGAAGGTAGAACTGGAATGTAGTACTTGAGGCGGAGCCCGGCTCATCATGTTCTCCTTGTAGCCGAGAAGATGTGGTCCAAAGAAGACATTAAACAGGCGAAACGCTTCCTCAAAGAACATGGTAAGACTACATGTAGATGGAGCAAGCCTGCAAACCTCACAGTCCCCTCATAGGGACGACCGCGTTCATCAAGGAATATGTCCTTGAGAGAGGAATCTCTATTCCCCACTTAATCTATGCATTTGGCGTATGCTTGGCAAGTACGGCAGTTTGTGGCTTTCGGCGCTCGACTTAACGTCATGACAGTGCAAGGAGCTACGAGAAAAGCGACCTACGACTCTGCTTTACTTCCTCAAAGTAGTGCTGTCACAAGAGTGAGCACAGATTCATACCGCGTTGGTACAGTATGGATTCGCCGGGCTGACATATCTCGTCACTCTCAGAATCCGCAAGCGAGAAAAGCTCCCGCAATACAATACCATAGATGACGCAGTAGAATTGATCCGAACGTCGCAGCGTATCATCATACTCACAGGAGCAGGGATCAGTAAGACATCTCCTCTGTAGCTGTATTGACTGACTGAGGGTACTGTTTGCAGGCGTGTCCTGTGGCATTCCTGACTTCCGCTCTCGAAATGGTTTATATGCCTCATTGAAGGAGAAAAACGAATATGACCTCGACGACCCACAACAAATGTCCGTGATGATGACTTACTATCGAGAATCGTGATACTCACGTACTGCAGGTTCGATATACACTACTTCCGAGAAAATCCCGCAGGTACGTCCGGATTCGTGCCACAAGGTCACTGAGTGGTCATTCATTCGTCCGGCCGGCATAGTATTCTAGTGAGGAACTGTCTCCTTTCATATTACTATGATCTGACTTCATTGCTTGAGTTCTTTCGCTAGGTTCGTCGCACTGTCCGGGATGAATTGTGCGTGCCCCCGTCTTAATCAAGCCACAGTCAAATATACCCGTCCAATTTTACACCATCACCGTGCCATCGATTCATCAAACTTATCGAGGACAAGAATAAGGTACGCCCTTCTACCTTAATCTGTGCTAATTTCTGGGTTTTCACTGTTGTCGCTGTAGCTTCTTCGTGTGCGCATTGCCTCGTCCAACTCCGCTGAATGCCACGCTAACATGGCCCTTTAGAACTATACGCAGAATATCGACACCCTAGAGACACTAGCGGGCGTGCAGAAAGTATTGCAATGCCATGGGTCCTTCGCCACAGCGACATGTCTTAATTGCCGGCTCAAGGTTCCTGGCGTCGAGATAGAGCAGGATATCCTGCAGCGCCGCGTCCCTTTGTGTAAAGTATGCAACCCACCTAACGCGACGAGTAGCAACAAAGCAAATGCGAAGAAGGATGGGAAGAAGAAGGGTAAGAAGTCAGACAAGGACAAGTGGGATAGTGAGGAGTCGGACGGACCGGAAGAGAGGGATTACCCGCCGGGTATCATGAAGGCAAGCGCCTTTAGTTCCGTTGGACGTTAGGCTAAAGCGGCGGACTGAATGGCGAATTAGCCTGACATTACCTTCTTCCACGAGAAGCTGGACGACGCGTTCGATCGTGCTCTCATGGAAGACCGCGACAAGGTCGATCTCATAATCATAATGGGGACGTCTCTCCAAGTCGCACCCGTCTCCGAAACGATAAGTGAGTAGGACCTTCGATTGTCGCCCAGTTGCTAATGATTGCCTCCAGCATACCTGCCGCACTCGGTCCCACAGGTAGGAGAGTGGTTGCTATCAGGCTGCCTATACCGACAGTGCATACGCTCAGATACTAATTAACAAAACGCCCATAAAACACATCAATCCCGATGTAAGCATTCCATCCACTATCGCCCTTCGTACTAATCCATGTGACTACGTCGTGGAGATCGTGCTCCTCGGTAACGCCGACGACATAGTCCACCACCTCTGCGGCAAGTTAGGCTGGGATCTGCCGGCACCACGACAACTCGAGCCACTCCGACCCAATCTGCGGAAACGGCCCTCCACGGATGTGGCCCCGGCGCCTCAGGAGCCAAAACGGGTCGGTGACAGGTATGTGCCGGCGTAGTACCTGCGAGCCTCGAGTCTCTGAACAAGGTCTTTTCGTAGCCATGTCTGGCTGTTCGACGGCGCTGAGGGCGGGAAGTGGGTGGAGGATCTGGAGGCGCGGCTCGTCGGCTCGCCGCGCTCGGAGATGTCTAGTGTGCTCTCTGAGGAGGAGGAAGACGCGCGCGAAGCCAAGAAACCCCGGCTAGATCAGTAGTAATCCGGAATACTTCGAGAGTTCATCGCCGGAGCCGCAGGCGGAACGCGTTCTTCGATGCGCGCGACTGCGGGTCCAGGTAGGCGTCGTAGAAGCCTACGATGAACTCCTCTGCTTTGAACCCGAATCTGTTGTATAGCAGCTGTGCGAAGAGATATATATTAGATATACGAGGCGTATTTATGTGTACTGAACGAACGCACCATCGCGGGGTTGTTGACTGATACGTGCAGGGTTATGTCTTTGTTTGGGTTGAGAGTTATCAGATGGTACAGCATGTTGCTACAACGGAGATTTCAGAGTCAGTCACAGAGGTAGGGTTGTGGCTTAGGCGGATGGTAGTTACGTTGCGATCTGCGCGTTCTCCCATCCGGTGCGCACGGCGAGGTACGTGATGTACGTCTCCTGCGGCGAGCTGAGAAATGCCACGCCGACGACGAGTTTCTTGTACACCGCGACGACCGTGCACTTCTCGGGCGAGTACTGTAATGAGTCGCTTACTAACAAGGTTGCGTTAGTCATTGACAGTCGTCGGGAGACGCCACGCACCGTCGATGCCGGACCAAAACGTCCGCGCCAGGAGATCGTGGATTTGATCAAGGTGGCACGGCTGCAGTGAAACGTACTCGATAGGCGCGCTGACCGAGTCGGCCTGTTCTCTCTCTGGGCTGCGAACAGTCAGATTATCCGATACTCGGGTGAAACAGGGCGGACTTGCTGTGCGAGAGAGTGATGGTCTCTGATATCGTCCATGAGGGCCATCCAGGGGGAGTAGGCGTCCCAGTCGACGGCGATGAGCCCGGGCGTCGGGGCGCTGTCTGCCCCGAGGAGCCGGGAGAGGAAGGAGCTTTCGTACGGGGTGGTGCGAATTGAATATAGTGCGTCGAGGACATCCGGATTGACGGGTGGGTCTTGGCGGGGAGGCGGGAGGGGCGTGACGGTGGTGGTGTTGAGATAGGACTCGAGGTCGAGGTCGGGGATGTTACGCAGGCCTTTCTCCTAGATGGCGATGAGTCTCATGAGATGCTGCGGGGACACGGGGACAAATCTTGCCCTTTGGACTTTGAGCTTACGCAGAATCACAGCCTCCAGGTATGTGAGAGGATGACCGGAGTCCAATTTCGACTGAATGTCGCTGATTAGCAAAGCCCGCTCGTAGCGCGTCAAAGGACGGACGGGCCGCCCCTATTCCAGTGAGTTAGTGGGTGAAATGTTTGGAAATAGAGGTACTTACATATTGGTCTTCTCGCACTTGCTGCTGCAACCAGAGGTCGCGCGCCCGGATGAGGTCGGGGAGTAGTTCGTTTATGACCGTGTCGAAGGCTACATCCTCTTCTGAGCATTCGTGCTGGACAGTTTCAAGCAAAGGGGTGAGGTCGAACTCAGTAGCTCCCGACGCGTGGCTCTCGACCGATGGACGGGAGGCTGCACGGACGTCGTTCACTCTCCGTCGTTTCGTCCGCGACGGCTTCTGCAGACAAGTTCACCAAAGAGGCCCCGGGTAAAACAGGCCAACGCACATATTTCTCCTCATAGTCGTCATCCGAGTCCATCTCCGTCGAATCTGTCCGAACGCCCGAGGTTGGAGCAAGGACGGAAGTGTCGATCCCTTGACAAACATACCGTTTATGGCAACTCACGCTCCGTTGCTCCCAGCGTCATAAACCCGCTTACTGTTACGCCTCGACTATACACAACGCCTGGAGTCTCTGTACATACAGCCGCACATCCTAGCCATGCCTCCAGGAGCCTCGCTACAAGAACAACTGCAGGTGCGATTCACCCTTCCCATCGTCCACCATCCACAAGTCATTGAAGCACGAAAATTACACCGGACAGAAAGAGTTCTGCCCGCCGCTGGATACATCCCTCATCGCCGCGCTCGTGAACGAATGCGAGGCGGACGCAGCCGCCAACTCACGGCCGTCAGTAACATCCGAGCAGATCTATGATCTTCGCAAAACACTGTCCGAGTTGGCCGCGCAAGCCGAGAAAGACGAAGAGTCCCTATCCGACAAACTAGCGGAGCTGCATGTTTCCCCGCACTCCTTCACCACGGACGAATCGAGCGTCCTTACAGACGACCTCTCTCCCGGGCGCACATCCAGCTCCGATACGTCCGACGCATCGCAGGAATCGTTTAGCTCCCCGCTCGGATTCCTCACCGCTGCCTTCCCTCAGGTCGACACAGCTCTCCTTAGGCGCGCCCTCCAGTCATGCCCAGACGATGACGGGGTGGACATGGAGTCCGTGGTGGGGGAACTCCTTACCCAGGAGTATCTGCACGACCTGGAAGAGCGCGGCCTGGACGGGCTGACGGACGAGGAAATCACACGCGATGATGCTTGGGAGACGGTACAGGCTAAGAAGAAGCAAGCGCGCGCAGGGCCCTCCATACCTAAGGTCGCCAAACCCAAGGCGCGCAAGATCACCATCACCGACGTGCGGCAGCAGCAGCACGCGCGGCCGCCTCTCGCCCGCAACAATTCCTCGCCCCTGCCGCACGGCGCGCCCGACCCCTGGACGCAGCTCTCCTCGCTCTCCTCCTACCTCTCGACCCTCCTCCCCAAGCCCGCGTCCTACTTCCAGTCCATCTTCCACAAGCCCGAACACGCCTGCCCGGCCGACGCGCTGCGCGCCGCCCTCGCTTCCATCGCGGGCGACACCACCGCCGAGCTCTCAACCGCCGACACCCAGTCCCTCTTCACCATTTTCGAGATCATCACGTCGTCGCCTGCATGGGGCGAGCTGGACGTGCCCGCGCGGAAGCAGCTCATGGCGGACGCGGAGCTCGCGCTCAGGGCAACGCACGGGCAGTGCGACGCCGCGCTCGACATCGTCGCGCTCCTGCGCGACCTCGACGGCGACGCGTACCTCGAGCTGGGGGTGTACCACTCGCCCGCGCCCGCGCCGCCTGCACGGGAGGCTTGGTCCTCCGTGCCCTCGTCCCCGATCATGTCGTCGCCTGTGCTCAGGTCGGGAAGTTTGAGCGTCAAGCCCACAGCGAGCAACGGCGCTTTCCCCGCGAAGACGAAGGCGAAAGCGAAGTTGAAGCCCCCGCCGCGGGACAACGCGTGGCACCAGATCCCGCCGCGCAAGGCGGGCGGCCCGCACCCGCTCGCGTCGTACATCCCCGCGTACAGCGGTGCGAAGGTGCGCGGGGGCGGGAACGGGCTGGGCAAGGGCGGGAAGGGCGACGTCGGGGAGCTCAGAAGGAAGCGGGACGAGGCGCTCAGGGAGGCGTCGCGGTATTGGCAGAGCGGGAGCGCGAAGACAAGGGGTGGGGAGGTGGCGCTTTATTTTGCGGAGAGGGTGAGTTGCTTTTTTGTTGTTTGGGGATGGAGACTGATTGAATGT
The DNA here is from genome assembly GCF_000344685.1 of Gloeophyllum trabeum ATCC 11539. Lineage (NCBI taxonomy): Eukaryota > Fungi > Basidiomycota > Agaricomycetes > Gloeophyllales > Gloeophyllaceae > Gloeophyllum > Gloeophyllum trabeum. The sequence continues at coordinate 2,158,283 of NW_006920414.1, read as the reverse complement.
AGGCAAGGGAGTATAGGGAGCAGGAGAAGGCTGCTGCGCTGGATGCTGCGAAGAGCATGATTGATGAGAAGCGGTGAGTGTGGAAGAGCTGCGAATTCTATCGCATAGCTAATATTCTCCTTTTGCCTTGCAGAAACCGCAGTAGTGATAAGAAGACAGTCGACTTGCACGGAACGACGATTTCAGAGGCTACCGTCATCGTCAAGGATATCCTGCGCACGGAGGGGGCATCACCGGGTACGTTGAGGACGGTCCATTCCGGCTCGGTAATGATTCTGATGTCATGGTATTTGTTTACAGCTAAGCCACTGCATGTCATTACCGGCCGGGGCAACCATTCCGCGAACAGAGTGGGCGTGCTCGGCCCTGCGGTACGCGCTGCATTGGAGGAGGACGGGTGGGTCGTGTCGAGCTTTGATGGGGGCTTGGTCGTCCGCGGGCGTTCTGGGCGGACTAGTCTCTGATACCATGGCACTCGTATGAGGCGGTCTGAGGTTCACTAATATCCTAGTAATATTCTATTATTGCGTCGTGTTGTATGCTGCGGACGACAGTTTCTTTCTTTTGATTTGTAGCATTCCGTGACTCTTTCTGTAGCGACTAGATTCTATACTATCCTCACATTAATCATTGGCTAGGCACTCGGAATGTCTGGAATGGCGACCAGACCGCAGAGGAGGCTCCTTGATATCTTGTTCCAACTTTGTCGCCAGTGAGTGCGGGCTGACCATACGTGGACAACCGATTGCCGTTTCGGGCATATGTCATGACTCACGATTGGTCACGCACGCGGTCACGGACCGCCGGTTCTGAGAGGACTGGCAACGGCGAAGCTTCCATCGGTACCTGACAGCCGCTAAATACCGCCAAATCGCGAAAATATTACTTCGGGATGTTATTCTACTTCTCCGTTGTAGCCTTTCTCGCATTACTGGTAATGCGTACGTATCCTCTTCCTTGCTGTAGAACGGCCCAATCTGATATACGAGTCGCTTTGCAGTTGCGTTCCGCTACCGCGCCACGCTCCTGCCCCATGTGCCGGCACGGGTGAGGTCGATGTTCCCGCAGCTATCGAACTACACGCCGCTGTCGACGTTCTCCGAGCAGGCGGGCGCTGGGCTGTCCTCTGCTGCGTTCGACATCGAGGCGAACATCCGGGACGGGGACGCAAGAGTGGGCTTGGACGAGCGCGGGACGCAGGAGGTGATGGAGATCATGCGCCGGGAACGCGTGAAGTGAGTGTCGCTTTGCTATGCGGCGGGGTTGGGTGCAAGACTGAATGCGGGGTATAGCTTCGACCAGGCGAGGCTGATTAGACAGAATCAGATCCTCGCGCGCAACGGCATCGACCCTTCAGGTGGGGGTATATATGGCAAATGGCGCGTCCGTTGCTTGCTAATATCCTCATGCAGGGATGCCGCTGGACTCGAAGGCCGTCACCCGGCTATGACCTCTGTCCCTTTCGTATTTCTTTCTTCAAGCTTGTATTACTCCCATGGGCCCAGTTGCCGTTGTTCTCATTCCCTCGGACTGTTGGCGTCGCGCAGCATAGCACTTTCATTAACCGTTCATTCCATTCATCTGCCTGGCTGGCGTGTACTCTTCCTCATTACAGTGTATCAATGCTATAATCGTGTTGTCTGAGCTTATTGACCGATGTTCGATTCCTCAGGTTATCCGCGTTTCCCCGCAGCTCGCAGCGTTACCGTGACCCTTGGCTGGGCACGTGACCGACATTCGTCACGCGTCTCGTTAGCGGGTGTCCTGCAGGTCTCTCCTCTTCTTATATCCCCAGTTGCCCTTGGACCTCCCTCTGTTGGGTGATTTGCGATGCGGGATAATACTGTTCTCCAGCGACGACTTTCTAGGAAAAAATCCGAACGCGGACGCAGCGACAACGACCTGAAGAAGGAAGCCGTGAGTGTGCTGCCGAGTTACTTCCTAACGAATAACATAGGGTCTTTGTGTGTCGCATAAAGGGACGGATTCGACACACTTCCGTCTTTCCTGCAGAAATCCTGGACCACATAATTACACTCGCCCTTTCCGAAGGCCCCGCCCGCCACTTCTCAACGATCGCCGCATTTTCCCTAGCGAGCCATCAGTTCAGGCAGATCACCCTCCGGCGGTACTTTTTAGTCCTCAACGTCTCTACTCCGGCAAGCTTGGCTGGTATTTGTCAGATTGACGGCATGCCCTCGTGGGTCCGGTATGTCTCCGCCCGCCTGCGCGTCGGGTAAACTTCATTATATGCGCATATATCGACCCCAAAGGCAATTGGTATGCACATCATCAACGCTCCTCCCGAACTCCCACAGCATTTCCGGTCTTCGCGCCCTCGACTCCGTCACGATCTCCTGCGCACTGCTGACCCTCGGAAAACAATCACGACCTCTAAAGCTCATCCTCGCCCATTTACCGGCTCGTATAACATCGCTTACCCTGACAGCCCTCGCCCGCATCGACGCCGCCCTCCTCCGTCTAATCGCCGGCGTGTTCCCGGCGCTGACGACCCTCGAGCTGAGCGTCGCGGAAAGGCTGGACTACGAGTGCTGCGCCAACTGCTTCGCGGAGAGCGCGAGCTGCGTCGTGTATGCGCCTATCCCGCACCATCACCGGTCGGCGGAGGCGCTGGGGGTGAGGCGTTCGCGTGTCGTCTGCTGGTGTCTAACTCTTTGAATTCTTCTAACGCTTTTGCGCTGTGGCAACTAGGAAGCGCTTGGGTCGGCCTTGCAACCGCTGAAGGCACTTCGACGTCTGTTCCTCGGCCTCCTTCTCTGCCACGCAGACACCCTAACGTGCTTCGACTTCAACTGCCCGGAAGCGTTTAATGCGGGGAGGCAATCACCAGAGGCTGTCCGCACGAATGAGGGGCTCGCTGCGGCCGCGATTGTTCCGAGCGTTCCTTCGCTGGAGACTATTACCTGGGGGTTGCCTCCTCACCAACGGCTGCACGGGACGGACCACAGAGCAGAGCCGACTTCCGTTGGATGATGCTTCTCGTTCTGGCTCTCGCCGACTTTATACTGGGTTGTCATGTAGGAATTGGACCGATGCTGCTGACTTGGGGCTCTCTTCTACGCACACTGAACGGTCGACCCGGCACCTGATCGATTCAGGCTTGCGGAAGTTGATGACTATTTGTGACGCACCTGCATGACGCAGTTCGTACCGTGTTCAGCCGTGAATACGGCAGCGTGAAAACCGCCTGAAGGTGATCGACAGCAATTCAGTACCTATGCTGGTGCTCTCCCCAGCGACACCCAGCCTGGTAAGCCATGAAAGAAAGCAGAGGCCCAACTCTTCGATCAGCATTGTGAGGGAGGAAGAGGTTAGAAGAGAGATGGCCCGTCTGACGATGGAAGCAGGAGAGAGCTCGATGTCCCACCATCTTGATTTTACGCCCTGTCACTGCGAGAAAGGCTCGCATTAATTGCAAAGGCTTGCATAGCAGCACCAGGAGATCGCATAGTCCAGAAACGACGCAGCACTAGACGGGCACGAGTGAAGCCGTACGCGGGGCCTTGGCACATTCAACAGCCGGCGAGAACTGCTGCAGAAAAAAATCGAAATATATGACAAGGTGGCAGTGCGGACGCGGCCCTGCTGCTCACTGTGAAGACTGTTGATCGAGCCATTTCAAACAGGGCAAAACGAGCGTTGGATGTCGAACGTCGGAGCTCACCCGCCGCGACGGCCCCTCTACGCAAGAACGAGAACGAAAAGAAAGAGGGGGCGGCTCGGCGCTCACGAAGTCGCTGGGAGCATCTAAGTCGAGGGCAGCATCTGTGATGCGGGAGTAAGAGACGCGTGCCTCGCGATCGCGTATGCACGCCTCCGCACCGTATACGAGTGCCACCGAGGCTCGAACAGTATGGCCAGTGCGGGCGGTCAACCCTCCGGCTTGACCCTGGATGCGGCTCGGGCACGGGGAGCGATGCGCTACGCCGCTCCGGTTGTGGCACTAGGAGATACAAGTAAGCGCGAAAGGGTAGCTGTACCACACGACACACTGCACATCGCGCGCAAGCATTAGCATTAGAACCGGTCTCCAGCCCAGCAAAGCCGCGTCCGTGCCCTGCTTGACGAAGGCCGACGCCGTGTAGGGTTTGGGCTCGGTGACAATGCACGCGCACCTGGCTGGCATGGACTCAGTTCCACGTCTCACAGCTCGAAAAAGGAAGAAGGATGAATCGCGCATACCTCGGCGGCAACGCAAGCCGCACCCCGTATTCCCGGCAGTACAGTCGAATGCGCAAAGACAACGGCGCGGGCATGTCTCGCCCCCACAGGCACGGACAGTCCGGGCGGGACGGACGGGGCGCGCTGGACTCGCACAAAGGTGGTGAGCTAGTGCTGAGATGTGTGAGCGGCTAGACAGTCGCGGTGCTGTGATGCAGGAATAAGCTATGAGTACCTCGCGTATCCACAACTGCCGGCACAGTATTCCAAGTGCCACCAACCCCCGATCCCAATCCCAATCCCTATGAGGCGAGCAGTGAGAAGCAAGCCCCAACGAGCCAGCCACACTCTGTACCCTCCAGCCAAAAGCACCACGCCACTCACCCTTTGCTTATCCTTTGTCCTGTGGCACAGCGCGGTCACGACCCCAACGCGTGCACGTGTGGCTGACCTCTGTTCGCGTCCTGCTCGGCTTCGCGTCAGCCACCTTCTCTTCCCTCCCCACAGCCATTACACCTCACTACCACTCGACGTGATACCTATAGCAAAACCATGGCCGACACGAACCGCGCGGACCTGGCAAACCTCTTTGCCTACCTCGCGATGGGCCCGACGAGGGGACGGGCCACACCGCCCCCGCCCCATACCACGCAACGGAAACCCAAACCGGCGCCCGCGCCGCACCGCGACTCGGGGTTCTTCGAGGACGCGTCCGCCTCTTCACTGTGCGTCCAGGAGAAGATACAAGCAGGAACACATCCCGAGGAACACACCCGCACGAACACCGAGGAGGAAGGGCAGGGGGAGAGGGTCGTTGAAGGGGAGAGGGATAGCGAGCTCCCGCACCCGCGCGCCGTCGTCGGGCAAGCCGCCGCGTTCCCCTTCACCTTCGCGACCCCGCCGCGGCGCGCGGAGCTGCGCGCGTGGACGCGCGGCGTGCAGGCCGTGCTCGAGGACAGCCGCGCGCGCTTCCGCCCGCTGCCGGAGGAGACGCGCCCGCGCAAGTGGCTGATGCAGTCTGCGCGGAAGCGGCGGCTCGCGGCGGGGGACGTGGGTAGGGAGAAAGGGGGGGAAGAGGGAGGGGGGGAGGAGGGGGGAGACGTGGTGGAGGGGACGGGGTGCGCGGTGGTGGGGTATGTGGGGGTAAGGAAGCGGCGGTGTGTGGTGCCGAGGGCGAGGCGGAGCGTGCTGGATGTGCGCGCGGTCACACATACGCCCCCACCCGCGCCTGAAGCGAAAGATGAGAAGCGCGGGGAGGAGGAGGGCTTCGCGCGTGAGATGGAGAGCGACGACGGCGCGGACACGGGGGAGGGCGACGGGCTGCGGACGGGGGACTCGGAGCGCAGCTTTGACGAGAGCTTCCTGGAGTATCTGGAGGGCGCGCCGGGCGTGTGGTGTGCGTAGCACCCGGAGTACGTGTGTGGAGACTGAACAGGGGGACTCCAAGTCATCGATGGTTTCAACTTGCAAGCACGGTCAGTCGATCTAGTCAGGGAATAGCGATGCGAGGAGGCGTGCTTACCGCGGTCCTGGCAGTCCGCCGAACACAGACCGGCCACTCCCCTTCATCCGCTATTTATCGTCCTTCACGCCCGTCTCCCGATGGAATGAACCATACCGTCATGCGAGAGCCCCCTCGTCCTTCCAGTTGATTGAGCGTTCTGGATTTGATGTATATTGCGTACGACCACCACCAGTATCACTTTCCTTGCTTGCCTTTCAATCACGTTATGTTCCTGCATGTTATGTTCCTGTAAAACACTTGTCTTGTTGAATCATGAAGCATCTGAATGAAGCCTGAGCATCGTCGTCACAACAAGCGTCTTGGCAAAAGTGCCACGAACGGCGCAGGGCCTTTAATACGAGTGACCGCATTGCGACAGCAGCAGCAGCATCAAGAGGGGTTTGATATGCAGGCCCAGCCTCCAGGCCGTCTCAGCCAAGACCAGGCAGTCGAGAGATGGGCCGACGTCCACTGGGCGCGCAACTTTGTCATAACCAAGCCATCTCATCATCCTACCATCCTCTCAACAACCCACTCACTCACTCATCTAAAGGCGTTTCAACCCCGATCCACATTACATTCACAATAAATAACAAACAAAGAATACAAATAATCGTAACAATACAATCCCCTCAACCTGTGCGAGCTGGTCAACTGAGAACTACGACCGCTCCCCGCGCAACCGCCGCGCGAGCGCGAGGTCCTTCGGCTGGATCGTCACGCGCTTCGCGTGGATCGCCGCGAGGTTTGTGTCCTCGAAGAGCGAGACGAGGTACGCCTCCGCCGCTTCCTGCAGGGCCATCACCGCCGAGGACTGGAAGCGCAGGTCCGTCTGGAGGGGGTCGAGGGATGGAGGTGAGCATGGTACAGTGCAGGGGAGAGAGGGAAGGAGGGAGAGAAAGAAAGGCACCTTGAAATCCTGCGCGATCTCGCGCACGAGCCGCTGGAAGGGCAGCTTGCGGATGAGCAGCTCCGTCGATTTTTGGTAGCGCCGGATCTCGCGGAGCGCGACGGTCCCCGGGCGGAAGCGGTGCGGCTTCTTCACACCACCAGTCGCGGCCTATGCAAGTCAAGGTGAGGAAAGAGAAGGGGGAGGGGAAGGGAAGGGAGGAAACGCACGGTGGCGGTCTTGCGCGCGGACTTGGCCGCGAGCTGCTTGCGCGGGGCCTTCCCGCCCGTTGACTTGCGCGCTGTCTGCTTGGTGCGAGCCATTGCTAGTCTTGTAGTAGTGGTAGTGGTGGTAGTGGCGGTGGTAGGTGATAAGAATTAGGCTCAAAGTCGACTTGGACTTGGGGCGGGAGGGCGGGTGGTGGTGGGCAGCCGGCGCAGACGCGCGAGGTTATATACCCGCGCGACGCGTCGCGCACGTGACTCTAAACGCGGTGCACCAACGAAACCTTATTCTGTTTATCGGCACAGCCACGCAGGTGCGTATATAACCGCTCGCGCCGCTTTCATGCTCGCCACTCGCCCTCGTGCTCCTCCGCCTCCACGCAAACTCACTCAACCTTCGAACTTCACCTCGTAAATCATGTCTGGCCGCGGAAAGGGAGGCAAGGTGCGGGTTGCATTTTGTCTCATAGACAGGGCGAAAGGCTGACTTTATGATTCTCCCAAAGGGTCTCGGAAAGGGCGGTGCGAAGCGCCACCGCAAGATTCTTCGTGACAACATCCAAGGTGGGTGATAATGCACCATGTCCAGCGTTGGGTGATTGCTCATTACGCTCCAGGTATCACGAAGCCCGCCATACGCCGCCTCGCGCGCCGCGGTGGTGTCAAGCGTATCTCGGGTCTCATCTACGAGGAGACGCGCGGCGTGCTCAAGATCTTCCTCGAAAACGTGCGTTCCCCTGCCCCTCCCTTTCCTTTCCCTTCATGACGGTAGCTGATGGCGTGCTGTTATGTATGCGCAGGTCATCCGCGACTCGGTAACATACACCGAGCACGCGAAGCGCAAGACCGTTACCGCGCTCGACGTCGTGTACGCGCTCAAGCGCTCGGGGCGCACGCTCTACGGGTTCGGCGCATAGTCTCTGGCTCGTTGTGGGACTCGGACTGTATTTTGGTTGTATCGCTACTGTACTTTTATTTATTCGTTTCTCTTTGTCTCGCACTGGCAATACACTACACTACACCATAGTAGGTGGAAATTAGGACCTGGTGTGATTTCGAGTGTCGGTGTGAGGGAAAAGGTTGTTGCGGAGGGATCTGCGAGGGCGTCTTGTGCAGTCGACGCTGTCCTCCTGCCCGATGTTCTCGCTCCTGCGATGCTCGCGCACGGCCCTGCCATAACTAGCCCCGACTATCCGCCTATCCTCCATCGCATCATGGGACACGCAGACTCCGCCGAGCAGCACCGTCGCAGTCGGCTTACGCAGCAACGTGCCAGTGGACATGCCGCGTCGTCGTCCGTCGGCGGGATCAAATTGCGACAGCGTACGCACGGACGAGTTTGGATTCCTTCAGCAGCCATCGATACGTACGCCTTCTTCAGCTTGCGGCCAGCTCGAGTTTAAATCTCGGACCTGCTGTCGGACTGCGAACCGCTATTTCTCCGTCGGGCACCGATAGTCGGGCGGCGCGCTGGCATAAGAAGACTCGCTCTCTCTCCCTCGCTCGCGGGCACCGCACAAAGCGCACAGCAAACGATGGAGACGCAGGTACGCACCCCTCCCAAGCGCGGCCCGACATTATTCACCGACGCCCGCCAGCCGTGGCGCGCCTCGCTCCCGAACGAGACCTGGCACGCCATCTTCGCCCTCCTCCCGCCGCCCGCGCTCCTCGCCGCCGCCCTCGTCTCGCACCAATGGCACGCCCTCGCCGCGCGCACGCTCTACGCCGCCATCGCCATCGCCGACTCCCCCCTGCTCCCCGCGCCGCACAAGGCCGCGCGCCTCGCCGCCGCCCTCGCCGCGCGCCCGCACCTCGCCGCCTACCCGCGCCGCCTCTCCTTCCGCACGCACGCGCACGGCGCCGCCGACGCCCTCGCCGCGATCCTCCCCCTCCTGCGCGACCTCGACGCGCTCGAGCTCTCCACCGCCCCCGGGCGCCTCGACCCCGCCCTCCTCGCGGGGTGCCTCTTCCCCGCGCTCACCGCGCTCACGCTCGCCGGCCTCGCCCCCGCGCCCTCCCCCGCGCTCCCCGCCTTCCTCGCCGCGCACCCCTCCCTCACGCACCTCCACCTCCCCG
>NW_006920414.1:2132563-2149045 GCF_000344685.1 Gloeophyllum trabeum ATCC 11539 | reverse complement strand
CCCGCGCTCACCGCGCTCACGCCTCGCCGGCCTCGCCCCGCGCCTCCCCGCGCTCCCGCCTTCCTCGCCGCGCACCCCTCCCTCACGCACCTCCACCTCCCCGACTACGCGCACCCCCTCGCCCTCCCCGCCGCCGCGCTCCCGCGCCTCGCGTCCTTCCGCGGCCCCGCGCCCGCCGCCGCGTCGCTCCTCCCCGCACGCAGCGTGCGCAGCCTCGCGCTGACGAGCGCCCCGCGCGCGCGCGAGCTCGCCGCGCTCGCCGCCGGGAAACGCCCGCTCGCGGAGCTCGACCTCGGCGGCGTGAGCGTCACGCCCGTGCTCCTGCGCGACGTCTCCCGCGCGCTCACGCGCGTGCGCGTCCTGCGCGTGCGCCTCGCGCTGCGGCACACGCTGCACTTTGCGCTCAGCGGGATCGTAAGTGCCCTCCCCTTCCCGGCCCTCCACGCTCACGTCGCTCCCCGAACCACACAGGCGCTCCTCGCCGCGCTCACCCCCGTCCTCGGCGCGTTCCCGCTGCTCATCGAGCTCGATCTGTCCCCGACGGACGTCGTCGGCCGCGCGCAGCCCGCCGAGGAGCACTCCCTCTGCGCGACCTACGCGCGCGCGTGCCCCGCCCTCGCGCGCGTCGTCTTCCCCAGCAAGATGGAGTGGTTGTTCCTCAGCAAGGAGGAGATCTGGGTCAGCAAGTATCTGTAGCGTCGGGTGGGTCCGAGTCGGTTGTATGTTATTGAGATGATGGCTGTCACAAGCAATTTATGGCCGTTGCTTGTCATTCCGTTTCCTCCGTAAATACATTCAGAACCCAGTGCGACGCGTAAGCGATGACCTAACTAAATAAACTAACTAGTGCACCCCATCGAGAGGTCACTTTTGATCTATCGTAGAAAATACCGGTACAGTCCACAGTGTGAGGAAACGCCCGTAAAGTAGAACTTAGCTGTGATTGAGTCAGGGAAGGGGGGGAGTGTGTCTTCGGGTATACCGGAACCGGAACTGATACATAAAGAACAGGTTACCAGACGTTGATTGATAAATTACGCGCCGTCCGCCTCGTCCACAAATATGTCCGCATAGTGCTCCAATATGGTCTCAATAGCCTAAGAAGAGTACACTGAGCACCGGGACAGAAGCAAGGGAAGGAACAAGCGCACCTTGTTCTGCCACGACGCATCCGCCATCTGGCCACTGGCGTTCTGCCCAAACAGCGTCGGCCCGAACACGATCGCCAGGTTCGACACCGACATCTGGTTAACCGTCTCGTACTCCACTATCCTGCTCGCCCCACCGGACGTCAGCGTGCATGCAAAGAGTGGAATTGCGGTGAGAGACGGACCTGTGCAAATGCCCCATGAGATATTTCAGTGTCGCATAGTTCGCGTCGGGTAGGTCGTTCACGCGCTCGTGCAGCCGGATATGCCTCAACCTGTCATTCTCGATTTCTGGTACAAAGATTCATGAATATTTAGTTTACTCTGCTAAAGAGACGGGGTACTCACTAGCGGCATCAATGAACCCTTGATGCAACTCCTGCGTGAACAGCGGATCCGGCAGCTCTCGCAGCCACAGCTTCAGCACGCTCGTCACATTATTGATATCCGAGGACCACTCCTCCGCATCCAAATTGACCGAATCCAAATCTCCCACCACCCTCAGCCTCAGCGCCCAGCATATCGACAAAACGCACAGCACGCACCTTTATCCAGCTTTTCCTTTAGCCTGTTCACTTTCGTCACCGTCCCACTGATCCTGTAGATCCCCTGCGAGCGCAGCCCGTACTTCTCGATCGCCTCGCAGCATTTCTCCATGATCGGTGGAACCTCGACGTTGTCTCGCGCCATCTGCTCCGCGAGGTCCACGCCAAACGTCGGCCGGCCCCGGTCGTGCACCGCCGAGGTCGACGCGCCGGGGGAGCTGCCGCTCGTGTACCCGGACTGGAGCTGTTGCTGTTGGTTTGAGCGGTCACCTAGATTCAATAGCGGGGGCACCTGAGAAGCAAGGTGGGCAAGTCAAAATTGGGGCGATACAGATTGCACCGGGTGGTGGAGACGTACGAAGCCCTGCTCGGCAGGTCCTTCTCGCCGGGGACCGCGATAGTTCGCTCCTCCGTGTGCGTACGCATAGTTTTGCATGTACACCTTGAAATCGGAGCGATTGTCAATGGTCTCGATGGTCCCTTTCAGTCCTGGACCTGCCATAAGAACAGTCAGGGAATTAACGACTTCGTCACGAATACCCAGACGCACCATCTTCGATACCAATGGGCGACAGGGTAGTCCCATCCCCAAGCACCACCGTCTCGAATATGAAGGCGTATCGTGACAAGTGATACTGCGTCCCTAGGTCTATTTCGTCGTTGCATTCTTTCAAAGCCTATATACAACAAGTGAACCCTGAATTGATTCAGCGCTTCGAGCCAGAGAGGAGATGCATGTACGGACTCGCAATATCCTGGGCAGTTGGAAGTTGAAGTATTCTTGGCGGATAGTCTGGGTCTCCGTGACGGCTTTGCGGTAAGTGTCGGAGGCTTGTGACATCCGCGCCCGGACATCGTCTTCTTGCCGTGCCAACTAAGAGGATATCAGATACCATGGGCATGGTCGCGGCAGAAGACTATATGTATGCATACGTTTCCTGGGTTCTTGCCTTTCAGCAGCAAGCCACCCTTTGCAGCTACCTTGCCGATCACGCGTTTTCCTCCACCGCCCGGCGATCGCAGTTGGACGGCGTTCTCCTTGAAAGACTCACCCTCCTTTTGCAAGAGAAGCCTCTCTAATTCTTCCGCGGTCATGTCGAAGCGGCTCTTGCTCTTCTCAGTTATCGACTCTGAGTCTTGCAGGGCACGCTCGTATCTACTGGCCAAGTCTTTGGTCTGGGGTGCTTCAGAACACCGACGCGTGGAGTGAATGAAGGAAGGAATGCGCACCTGTTTCCGGTTCTTGTCCACTTCCTTTATTAGATTCAGCAGTTCTTCGCTCATTTCGTTCAGCCGCTGCGCAAACTTAAGTCTATTTTCAGCCAGAACTTCATGAATCTTCATGGACATTTGCCATGCATGGACGAATGACCTATACCCGGCTTAGCAGTCATTAGCATGATAGCGGAAAGTACGCTTACCCCGCCTTTGCATCAGCAGTTGCATACACGTCAGAGGATGTTCTTGCTAGTTTCTGCATATTCCTCCCATACTCTTCCTCTATGGCCGCTCGCTTCCGCAGAAATGTGGCCGCTTCCTAGCCGAATATTATTTATTCATGCCGAGCTTCAGAACAAGGCCGTAAAGGTACTAACTTTACATGACACCATGCTTTGCTTTATTCGGTCTAATAGCAACGGCACTGAACACTACACAACCAGCATGAGTGAGGTCTATGCCATCCTCATTCCAGTGCATATATCTTACATCTAAGTCGCACAGCGCTCTAAGGATATTCTCATCAAAGTTCGGCTCGACAATGCTTGGTGCTGCTTCGGTAGGCAGGGTCGAGTAGGTATCTCGCCTTTCGAGCGTAACCTGCGCGCTCTCCCTCCACTTCGTCGTTGACGACCAGCCATGCGATTCAGAGCTCGACCTCGGGGCAGGCGACGTCGGTTTGGTCGGTGGTAATGGGATACTGCTGGACGACCCTTCGGCTGTTAAGGAGTCCCGAGACAGCGACCGGTGGTGAGCTTCAGACAGCGAGCCACCATAAGGATACCGAGTAGGAGAGTGCGGCGAACCAGGATTGTGATGTTCGTAGTCGCTGCCGGGGACGTTCGCCCAGGCAGCTGCTCCCCCGTCGTCCGACATGGCTGTGGCAGGACCTCTCGAGCTTCAGAGGAAGCCGGACACGGGAGACCGCTTCGCGACGGCAGGCCGTGGGAATTTGGTACGTAGCGCATGTCCTCGGGTTCGAATCCGAGTGGAGGCGCATCCTCGAGCTCTCGGTCGACAATCACATCAAGACACTTGTGGCAAATCTTCCTTCATGATGAAGGAGCGACGGATTACTATCCACTATTATGTGAGGCACTAAGATGTATATGGAGTCAAGGGTATACGTCTCCCGATATCACGTTTGTTCACAATTGTACAACCTGGCACAATCCCAGGTAACCGTGACATGGCGTTAGAGGTGCGTGATTATATTTTACTATTCGTGCTTCACGTCGAGTCAACAGTGTCGCATAGATTCGTGTAAAATTGATGATCGTAGGACTGCTCCAATGAGTGGGACACAGCCGCATATGCGCTAGAGGGACTTTACCCCTGCTGATCCACATCAAGTCACCTCCCTCTGGCTATTTAGCTGGAATACAGGGGACGGTCGTGCCCTGCATCTGAGGGATGTATAGGCCCCATCTCGGTGGAAATTATAAACCATATATTTACGATTGAAACCCGTGTGTTTAGAGAGTCTATAGACCATCACTGCTTTGACCCAAGATTTGCATCCTCAAGAATATGTCTAGCGTTGTCTATCCAAAGACTTGACGCGGTGAAGATGTAGTTTCTTATAGCTGCGTACGTCCATGGCAGACTTGAGTGTGCTAATACGAGAGCTGACCCTAGACGCACTGACTTCTGGGCACCAAGTTCATTGACTCCATCTGACTGCAAATGCGAAGTTGGGGCGGTCTGATTATGTAGATGACAGAAAAAGGCGGATGAGATCAGACCGGCACGGCCGCAATGCTGTTAGCTCAGAATGCCCGAGCAACAGGAAGCTGTCCCAACGAGTCCCGGGACGTCAATAGCGACACTGTCAGCAGGTAGGCATCATGCATCATGGGTCAACTGTACCGTCCTCTAGTGAGTGCCCAACTACACGCTTCCGACGCGAGCCAGTTCGGTAGTCAGGCGGCTCCATTACAACCTTCGTATGAGAAGATTCTGCCTAGGGTGATGCGAAGTGCCGTCTAGCCGACATTAATAGCAAGTTACCTAGCCGAGGCCATAACTTGGTCGTCTGTGATCACTGCTGCACGAATTGAAGGCCCTAACAGCCCTGGAATGCGGGCAGCGTGGTGTTACAATGAATATCACTTCGCCAAACTCGACCTGCAACCGCCCGCTGGAGTTCGTGGTATTGCATGGAGTGAGCATTCCAGCCGTTTGCAGATCGATAGGCCACTTTCGAAAGTCGCATACAGTCGGAGTGCGTCGGAGATGGCGCCAGGGACGTTGGAAGACTGAAAAGAAGTCCAGATGGTCTGATTTGGGTACTTCGTGGACTTGAATTCCCTTCTCCGACATAGTCCGACTGAGTGTGATTTTTCTCAAAGTGGACCTAAGTATCGAACTGCAAATGGCTGTCAACGGTGATAGCATTGATACTTCCGGGAATGAACGGAGCAATGAGAGACCGAGTAGTAGAATCTCTGTCATATGTCAGAGGTTCCGGTGGTCGATTACATGAAGCTTCGTTGATTCGGTGCCTTCTTGCCCATTGAGTTAGCGACGTTTCATGGTTAGGGTTTCATTGCCAGATCTTCGAGGCCGACGCTTTGGCCCGGGACATCTATCTATAACAGAGCTATAAGCATTGGCAGAGTTATTGACTCTGTCTAGAAAACATAGTGATGTTATGGTTGAGGATGCTCACACATCCACATGACGCCGGCGGAATGCAGATACTTCACGCCGGTCGTAGGGGGTCATGGACATAGCACAAGCTGCCGCTTCTACTTGCTGGCACTCCCGTACCTATGGAGTCCTGCTACATAATGATGACCAGGCACCTCGGGCGATGGATGCCCCCCGGCCTTCTTTATGCGGATCGTGATCGCGGCTTTGGAAATACGGCGCCCCTCTTTTCGCTCCTTCAAGAGACCAGCACCGGTCATACGATGAATACTGTTCAACGCACATATTCATGACCATCTTGTAAGAGTGTCCAACTGCACGCTGCAACGAACCATGCAGAATAGTTAACAACCGGTCGTTAGGGGTGAGGAAGTCTCACCCGGACTGCATCCTGCATCGGGGCATAGCGCTGAGTAGCCGACGTGATGCCTATCGGTGCCTCGTTCTTCATACAATCAGACGTCGGTGATTGGAAGGCCCGAGACTAGGGTCAGAAAATAGTCAGTATCTCACTGCGGTTTAGACCACGGGTTAATACTTCGGTCATCGGAAGCATACGCACCAGCAAATGTGCGAACACAACATAAGGCATACCCGTGGAACATGCTCCCACCTAACGTCCAGCAAGTTTCCGGCTGCTTCCCGCGTCCCATCCGACGACTGCGACAAGTCCCTGTTGTGGCGTCTTGCGGAAAGCAGCGGTGGCCGAACCCAGCCGGCTTTCCACTCGAACTTTTAAGAATGAACGATTTCGACCTCGATCGCGATTGATGACAGCCCGGACGTGGCAACCATTTAGGGAGAATAGTACCGTCATTACTCCCCTCGCAGGCAAGGAATGATATCTCTCTCCGCACCATGGACACATGTAGCGTCAGTGGGAATGAGCGTGGATGTCGTCAGAAAACGAAAAAAGCATAGTAATGGTCGGGCTTGCGTAGCGTCTTCCATGGACGATGAGAGACATCGTGAAGTGACCAGACCCGAGTGCTGATAAAGCTGCTCACAATACTTCTGGGCGTTGAGCTCGACGCTGCCGTTGGTTGAAAGACAGTCACAAAATGCCAAGGGCGGTGACCAAGCGGGCGGTATAATCAAAGACAGAACGGCGTTTGCCCCTCCGTGGTGATATGCAGAATTTAGAGGATATGCGGTCTCGCGTCTTCAATAGTATGCCCGTTTTTGGGAGCAGAGAGGGAGTTCTGGAGGACAGCTGGGCGTGTGGCATCCAGGCGCGTGAGTGCAGGTAAACTCAAAGTTAGTTTGGCAGATATTCGCAGCGCGGAGTGCAAAGAAGGACGCAGAAAGAATGCCAGAAGAAGAATGCTAGTGCCATCGTGAACGATGCGGCCCATATCCGTCGATTTTGCCGAGCCATCTGTATGGCGCGGAAGAACCTGCAGCGACGAATACAAACGAGAATAATTTCTCTCGTTAATTATACGAAATATACTCACCTATTTCTATTTCCACTTGAAACGTGCGGAGTCCGGAACTCCCCTCAGATACGGCGCCTTCAGGCGGTGATTTTTCTCCAGAAGATTCGGACCAACGGTCCCCTTTCTCCGGTGAACGTGTTAACTGGACCGATGACAAGAGGGTAGCCCATCACCACCAGATAGCGTTGGGGAGTCGCGACTCACGACTCTAGTGAGAATCTGCCAATTCCCCTGGTCAGCGCCGCTCTGCGGAAAAAAACAGACATTCCTATCGGATTTTGGCCGTTAGTCAACACAAAGCGTGCTGGCAGCTGGCTAGAAAGCGGACATCCAGACATCATACCTCCAAGGGAAATGGTGCGAAAAATGTACTGCGAGGAAGCTGAAGTACGTGCCAAGATGTACAACTTGGGCCCCAGGACCGTACGTGCGCGGCGAGACAGAATTATGCTTGTGACTGCCGTGAATATTGTCATACAATGACGCTGGGATCTGCAGAGGTCAAGGGTAACCTCTGAGGAAGGTGAGTGAGGGATATGTTTGGGCGGCCCCAACTATTTTGCCCGGGTTCCAAGATCCACAGATTCTCGCCCTCAAAAGTTCGTGGAGCTCCAGTTTTTCACGAGGCTGTCACCAGGTGCGCACTGAAACAGCTGTATGTTGGTCACTTGAATCATCCAACAGTTGTGATACAGACGCATACAATCCTACCGGAAGACATCCGGGGAGTCAGCTCGGACATATTGAAGGCCACTAACGTGCCATTGTCATACCTCCAGGTGACCAGTACCCGCACCGACTCCGGATCCTGAAATATTACGAAGACTTCGTAAGTACGCCGATACAAGCGAAGACCGCCGATGCCCAGCCACGCAGAATATACGTTACAGCTGAGTTCGCTGTGTTTTCGAGACTATATCCCTGCTCCATCGTAGAACGGAACGTTCGAGTTGAATGTTAACCCTTCTTGTTTGTTCAGTGCAGCCTCTGAACTTGGAATGAGAAGCGAAGAACGCTCCACCGACAGCGCGGTCACGTGAGCTTAATAGCGACACCCTCCAGTGGACGTGAAATACATATTCAACGCATCGAACCTAGAGGCTGCCGGGAGGGAACAATTATGGCACCAGCACGCGATCAATCCTCCCGTAACACTGTTCACATCGTTTTTTGGGGGTCTCCAGTGCGTGCTACTGATCACTGCGAGTCTGCTCGACCCCTCAAATCAGATGAAATATAATTATTACGGGTGCTTTACGGAAGTGGTCGCTAGGCTTATTTTATGTGGCCCGCCTCTTGCCACGGGACCTATTTTCTTGAGCTTGTCATATCCTGGCGCAGTACAAGCTTAGGAATCACTGGCAACAAGAGTCATTCCGAATTAGCCGCACCAAAGATAGCATGAACCAGACAAGCTCCTACATTCCATGACCATGTCTCGCCATATCTAACATGTCCTGAGAATAGCATATTAAACGTCACGTAGAAAGTAAGAACGGAGCTGCAGCTTCCTGTAACTCTCATGCCAGGTGCCGCTCCGGTGGTCATACGTATCACCTCGACCCCGCGATCTGGGACGAGACCGCCTCTCGCAGATCTGCCTTATCTTGAACAGGCTGCACACGCCTTTTGGCCTCGTGTGAGTGACGATATTGGCACAGAGCGGAAGGTGTCATTCGTCTGTATTGATATGGTAGGCTCGGAGGCTCGAAAACAATTAAATAGCTTGCCTTGTGGACAGGTATGGTCCATATCGGACCATCTCTGTGTGAACACGCAAAGATACTTCATTAGACTGACTGGCGAGAAGGAGATCCTTTGCCATCGCACACCCTCACCCGCCGTCGAACCAGCTCTAGTGAGAGGCAGCTCGGGACAGTGATCGGATTGATCTCCGAAACCATGCTCGAGCCTTATCTGTGCCGTCTTATACCACCCTGGACGCACATGTGGTCGCGTCGATGATGGATTCGTCACTGGCATTTTCGAGAATCTAGGATAAACTTCTGCTATTTTCTTAAACGGGGACAGCGCTCGTGTGCACCATTTAGTGTTGCACCCGGCCTGGCTCTAAGCCCGAGCCAAGCCAGGCCAGGCCCTATCTCAGCGGGCCCGAGCCAGGCCAAAGCCCTGCTCAGGCCCGAGGACAGGGCCTGGCCTAGCGTCTCAAACTGGTGTTTGCTCACCTGCGTGCAAGCCCTGAGCCCGAGCCAGGCCCGAGCCAGGCCAAAGTCCGACGGCATGGCCTGGGTTGCCTTCCTGACAAGCCCGAGCCCTATGAAGCCAGGCCGAAGCCCAGGGCTTCGAGCCAGGCCAGGCCGTAGCACCACTAATGGGCCACGACGCACCGTGGCTGCCAGTGGGCAGGATGACCGGTGCTGCAAGCCTGATGGTGGAGGGAGCGTTCATCCCTATGAAGTCGAGACTTCAGTACGTGTATGATTGCATTTTGTGGCCAAAGAGGAAACCGCTGAGCTTACCTTCTGCTTCTCCGTCAACTCGAAGCGCGAATGAGCTCACGTTGTCCGCTCAAGCCTATTCCGAAGTGCTCATGATTGTCACCACAAGTGTTGGCCTGATCTGGAGACATTCCCTAGCTATAAAGAGCAGTGCGCATATTCTGAGTCTCTCGCAGTAAGTATAAGGGGCCTAGACAAAAACGTCCCAGAATTTACGGTTGGATGGTAAAGTTTGTACACACTTGTCCGGCCATAGCACGAGGAGCCCATGAGGGCGCATTTGGGATCATCACCGTATGACCGTTGAAGCTGTCGGTTCTCATTCCCTCCAACCCACTCATACTAGTAGGCAACGTTGCGCTTTCAGTTAGTGGTAGCTACGATCCTTCTTAGGGACAAGAGCACTTACGGCGTGACGTCGCGATCCAGAAGTAGAATCCTGTTCGAGCCGTACATGTTCCGGGAGATCTTTGCATCGGAGATTGTGATTTTGGCACTGAAATTGATTTTGCACTACATAAACAACATAAACAGCGAGATCCTTGTCTTGCGTGGGTTTTGCTGGCTGTGTTGTGCCAGTGCCTAAATTCAGTGCCTCGGGTAAGCTTATTTTCTGTCCGATGTCACAGGAGCTACCTATCTGTAGGAGACCCGCGATCCTGGATCCTCGCTGCAGACATCCCCTGAATATAATCTGACGATCTGGTGGGAACAGCGTCGAATCGAAACCCTATCTGCGCCATGCTATCGTTTAGTTTCGGATTGTCATTTGACATCCCGTCGCAGCTGCAACTCGTACATAGGGTTTCTATAACTGCGCTTCTGACATGGTAGTCACCACTCAGGCAGTATTAGGGCCCACCCCGAGGGGATAACCGGCACTTCTTATGCGTTTCTGCGCGGTGGCCTTCAATTATCGCTGCTGGCCGCCAAGTCAAAGTCTCGGTGAGGCCACAGGCAGTGTTCACGTTCAAGATTAAGTACCGACATGAAGCGACTCTCATGACCTCTTTGGCTATCCGGATGTCGTCCACAGTACTTGCCGGAATGAACTCGCGACTAATCAGCGATTCATCGATCCGGCTTACTTGCTCCAGCCTATGGGAGGTCATAGATGTCGTCGCTCCTTCCGCTGCAAGGAACCAGCCGCCGGAAACGCCGGACACCATAGAAGGAGGACATGCAAGTTATAAGGATAACTCGCCGAACCAGAAGGTGCAGATACGACTTCCCGGCCTATTTGTCCTCGCCGCCGCTCCACTGAATCAGTTGTCATCGGATAATGTGCTATAACATCATAACGTACGTGCACTATAGTTGCGGCCACAGAGTGAACACTGGCTACCATAGAGTGAGTTCATACCATACGGATATGTCGGCTGCACTCACTACATATCACCTTAGATCGATTGCAATGGTCGCAACTGTAGCCTAAGCCAAATGCATCGGCGGGACGAGCACGACTGTCAGAGCACTTGTCGTCAGAAGTACGTTCAGCTCCAAGAATTTGAGAATATAGGGCTCACTATATTGCAAGCATGATGGCGGACCAGCACGTCATTATGGAGCAGAATCCCAATCCGTGCGATGCGTGCGCTGCAGGAATGCCCAATGGACATTGAGGGACTGGTGGACGATATCCTTGCACATTGATACCACCCAGGCCGTCTGTCACTATCATTACTTGGACTATACCTGTACCACGAGACGTCCCATGTGTGTTTTATCAGGGAAACCACTTGCTGACCTGCTTCCTCTCAGGCCGCTTTGCGCGGGAACGCACTCTAGAATTATCCCATCTCTACTAAAAACGTTGATTAAATTAGGCTTACAGATTCGTCCTAGCAGCACCTTTGCCTACGACATCTATCACGGAGCACTTGGTATAATAGCGGGCAATAGCCAGCCGTACTCTTTTGAGCCGCTGGACGGCATCTTTTGTGTCTCCCCCCTTCGTTGTCCTGGCCAACAGATTCAGGTAATCATCTACCCAGCCCTGTTCCACTCTCAAGTGGATTTCTTCCAACTTCTGCAAGAACAAGTGGATTGCCGCCGTCGTGAATAAAGGAGATTCTTCCGCGCCAGAAATTTTAGTGTCTAGCCAAGCTAAGGAAAAAGATGTATTTCGCTCTTACCATGCTGCAGAAGCTCCACAGAGTCGCAAAGTAGCAATGCCCACCACGACTTAGGGGCAACGTCTTGCCGGAACATATTCTCTAGATTGGTTGCAGCGTCATCGAAAATATTACGCATCAGATTATCGTGGAACTCCGCATATCGCACAGCAAAATTGAGCCGATGTACAAATATGCCTGGTGCCTCGGGTATGTTTGTTAGTCGTTTTAGCGAGGGGGCTATGTTTTTCACTAAGCAGACGAACTCCTCCGGTCCTATGAATAAATCAGCTGAGACGGAACGGAATCAGACGAAACGACGGACCGCCTGAGAGGTATTCTTCTAGAACCATGTCCACGCACCGCCCTAGTCCCGGCCAATCTTCGGCTTGAGCATAGCATTCCAGCGCCAGAACGTACGCCTTCAACTTCGCCAGCTCATCGGCGCCGATCTGATTATCGATCTGTTAAGGGGAACGGCAGCGAGGCAGTCGGAACATACTTTGTATATCAACCTCATGGCCGCCACCCTTTCGTAATCTTTGCACACTTGCATGAGCTCGTTGAGCCTCATCTCAATCCTTTCCGGTCTGGTCAAATTTTTTGACGTAGACGTAGTGGTGTCGGAAGAATCGTCACCCAACCCGTGCCATAGAGGCACTCGGATAAGAACTTCATCGGCCAGGCGCTTCCCGATATTGCCGCAGCTGCAAAGGTACGAGACGGTCCATCGCCAGAGTGTCGGATCAGAGCGCAGATATTCTGCGTATGAGAGAATGTAATATTCTGCGACTGATAACTCGGAGCTTAAAAACAAATCGAAATATCAGGACAGGCTCGTGGCAAGAATCTTTGCATCGCTCACTCTTCACTGCGTGTATTTGATAGATTCTCTAGTAATTCCAATACGACTGCCAAATGTGCTGCTAACCATGGATCGAGACGAGCTGAACAGGCTAACGCTTCCCGAGGTTGAGCGCGCATAAGCGCCACATGAATAGTGTCTTCTAGGTCCGTCGGGTCGGGTGGCATCTCATCCATTATTTCCACCACGAGCTCCCTGGAAGCTCGTGACAACCGATATCGAGCAATAAGGGAAAACACTCACGGTAATTCCGTTCTGTGCAATGTAGGCTGCACGAAGATGGCATAGACGGCACAGATCTCCTTCCAATCACCGTCAAGCTCTTTGCAAACATGTTTGATGACGTCGACTCGACCCTCCATGATACTCAGTATGTCACTAAATCGGTCCCACCAGTTTTCGAACCCGTCATCCCTTGCGTCGTCAGGTACTAAACCCATTTCAACGCGTAGAGCTCGTATTTTCTCCTTCCACCGAGGCGATGCACGCATAAATTCATGCAGAGACGTGTAGTCTCGTACCCGAGGGTGGGATTGCACAAGCGGAATCAGTTTCTGCGATAATTCCTGTAGGAAAGTCGAGGGATGCCGGGACAAACATTCTAAAAAGAATATAGATGCCTTCGTGAGGCCCCGTAGCACGGCACTGAGACATGATTAGATGGTAATAGAAGTGGTGAAAAGAATAGACAAACCGAGTAAGATACGGCCAGAACGTCTCGTCTTCCCAGGGTGAGTCTAAATTGCTAAGGTGGTCACCCTCTTCGGTAGAGGGCGCTATGTAATGCATATTGAGCCATTCCAGAAGGTCATCCCCGACAGGTAATCGTGCACTTGCGGGGCCTGGTGCGTATAACAACATTGCCAACGAGAGGCAGGTATAAAGACTGCGATAGTGCTCGGCGTCATATTGTAGTTCCTCGCCTCGAGGAGGATTCTGGGTTCCAATTAGCACGTCGTACGGCAGTATCATTCACGGATTTCCCTACGCAAGCGTCAAGCCACGACGCCTCAGCCACATTGACGAGATCAGTGCATTTCGCATGCATGGCATCTTGGAATCTGGGGTCCTCAATCCTATACGCAGTTTAGGAGAGATCCTCAGCCTGGAAAACGTGTCACAATCACGTACCAGTCATCAAGACTTTCCGCGGCAGCCTGCTTTCGCAGATCGGCGAGCAAGTCAAACACCAGACCCCCATCGGATATAAACTAGCTAACTTTCTCGTGTCTGGTAGTCGGCGGATGTACGTGAAGACTCACCTTGCGTCGTACAGCGTCTGGTGGGCGGTGCGGGTTCGCGAAATATACAGGAACTTCAGCCCAGCGAGACGACTCTCCCGCTTTCAGTGGTGTTTGCTATTGGGCTTGTCAGAGACGGCAATGAAAAAGGGTTAAGTACCAGACGCACGTTTGGTGCCACGAATATAGCAACAGAGTTGTCCCAAGCAGAGAACGTTGCGCCCAACGTCCGACCGGACTCGTCCAGCTCTTCCGAGTGGCCTTGCTCCATTAGCGGTGGAGCCAGGTATACCATGTTGTCCGGCATTGCGTGTTCGATGAAAAAGCCAGAAGTTAGAAGTAGCAGAGTGTGGTGCCCGCGAGCTGGATGGAACCTTGTGGCCGGAGACTTTGTAGTCTGAATCTAGTCGTGCCATGCTAACCGTGATAGAGGATTTCACACGGTTTGGAGTCACGTGGGCTCATTAGAGGCGCGTCCATTTTGAGATGGCTCAGCTAGAGAACGCGTTGCCGGGATTTCTGTGTCCTCGAAGTGAGGATGAAAGCATCTATTTGTGACATAATATGCTTGGTAACTGTTTGGGAGAGACAGCGACGAATATACGTGGCTTTGCCCGACTACTGCTGCTTTTCTCCCGGAATGTACTAATGCCCCTCCTTTGGGAGGGGTTCTGGCACCCTTGAATTGCATCGCACTTCGGGAGTTACACTCTTTTGGGCCTAGAAAAGGATTGTATGGTAGGGATATATGAAAGATTGGCTTTTGTAAATGATTTTGGGGCTCACAAAGGATAATCTTTGATGAGGATTTCGAAGCTTGTAATATATATTTTCAGCAGTATTATCTTTGTTGATACATTATAATTAAATCTTTTAGATTCCCTTCTGACACTGGAGGATTTGTAATCTTTAGGGCCAGGCGGAAGGTTGTACGAAAGAGAATTCCCAGCCAATCAGAGCCTGTGGAATTCCCTTTCATAAAACCTTCTGCCCAGCCCTAAAGATTACAAATCCTCCAGTGTCAGAAGGGAATCTAAAAGATTTAATTATAATGTATCAATAAAGATAGTACTGCTGAAAATATATATTACAAGCTTCGAAATCCTCAACAAAGATTATCCTTTGTGAGCCCCAAAATCATTTACAAAAGCCAATCTTTCATATATCCCTACCATACAATCTTTTGCTAGGCCCAAAAGAGTGTAACTCCCGAAGTGTCACACTTCTCGTCGCACCGGCAAACTCCGGCGTGCTATGTTTGGCTGTAAGATAAAACTATGATGTGAGACGGATGCCAGATGTCCAGGCAACAGACATGCACCATGGAGCATTCTTGGAGAGGGGGTAAGTATCTCTTAGACTATATAGGATACAACAGCACAGGACATTCTACCTGTCCCTAGATGGAGCTTGACTGGAAGAGAAGCGGGGAAAACTTGGGTCCCCTATATTACTAACAATATCCCTTGCATTATCTTACATGGTGGAAATGCTCTCCTTATGATGATTTGTTGACCTGGTGTAGCAGCCACAACATCTTGAACTTAGTGCAAGTTCTCAAGATCAATTTCTTGAACAAAGGAGGGGTAAGTTGCCGGCGCCAGACAGTGCTTCACGAGTTGTCATAGGTCTTGGTCATTTTAGTACAATGTACTATGCACAGTGCACACCTGTACCTACATGAGTATCTACTCTCTAGTGATGCGCCAGTACGGTGATAAGCCTCAGGATCGTCTGACCCCCGAACACGCGGATTCAGCACATCATACAAGCGCCCCGGAGCTTATTCGACACAGCGCTCGCACGCCTCTAGGCTTCTATGGGCTCTAAAAGACTTTTTCTATTTAGCTCCGGACTTCCCAACATCCTCGAGGCGTACTCGGACCCATTCCGCGATTTATCTCCGCGCACCAAAGCTCCGGAGTGACTTAACCAATGCGACTTCTAGCTGAATTAGCTCCGGGACCCGCGGACACTTCTATCGAGGGGCGTCTTCCTCATGCCCACCCTCCAGCACTTACTCCCCCTCGTTTCCGTCAAGATACCGAAGGTGCGGACGCATACGAGTCACCATAAGGTCAGCATCAGTCAGCAAACGGCCGGAGGTAATTAACACGTGACCGGCGTGTCGCATGGAGTGATGGGACCGCTTGGGTCAGGTGGCGAAGCGTCGAGGCGACCTATAGGGGCTGGAAAGAGCAAGTGGGAGCGCAAGAGAGTCGTATGGTATATGGTATAGCGGAGGAAAGTGCTGAGCAATCCTGTGGGTAGCGGCGTTTATTTGTTATTTATCTCCGAACGGTCGCAAAGCCATTCCTGTAGTATAAATTGTACAAAGTAGCATACAGAAAAATAAGTTTCGACTTCACCATCTCAGAGAATTAGAGTTACGATCTCAGCGACCCGAGAAGTTCGAAAGCGTCGAACTTAGCGAATTATAACCGATCTTAGCTTTGCCAATAGGCCTGACTCGTCGAGTGAATTATCTCCGCCATCGATCCAATTAGCTCCGGTGAGTCTCACATAGCGAAATAAAATTAACCAAGTTTCTCTAGCAATTTCTACTCCCGTGGGCCCGAACCTACACTCGGTTTCGTGGTTTGCGACTTTGTCTGCGACTTTCCGGAGATAAATACTCCGGAGCGTCCCTTAGTGTTTGTTTCAGGCGTCAAGGTTTTGTTTTATTTTTCTAGGTCTTCCTACGGACTACCCTACGGCGTCTTACTCCTCCTTTCCCCCTCGAACTATTAAATACCCTTCAGTTGTCTCGGACCGCCTTCACCCATATCACGGGGTTTAGG
>NW_006920414.1:2113790-2131970 GCF_000344685.1 Gloeophyllum trabeum ATCC 11539 | reverse complement strand
GCAAAGCCATTCCTGTAGTATAAATTGTACAAAGTAGCATACAGAAAAATAAGTTTCGACTTCACCATCTCAGAGAATTAGAGTTACGATCTCAGCGACCCGAGAAGTTCGAAAGCGTCGAACTTAGCGAATTATAACCGATCTTAGCTTTGCCAATAGGCCTGACTCGTCGAGTGAATTATCTCCGCCATCGATCCAATTAGCTCCGGTGAGTCTCACATAGCGAAATAAAATTAACCAAGTTTCTCTAGCAATTTCTACTCCCGTGGGCCCGAACCTACACTCGGTTTCGTGGTTTGCGACTTTGTCTGCGACTTTCCGGAGATAAATACTCCGGAGCGTCCCTTAGTGTTTGTTTCAGGCGTCAAGGTTTTGTTTTATTTTTCTAGGTCTTCCTACGGACTACCCTACGGCGTCTTACTCCTCCTTTCCCCCTCGAACTATTAAATACCCTTCAGTTGTCTCGGACCGCCTTCACCCATATCACGGGGTTTAGGTTTATTTCCTTTGGTCCTTGGTGATTGTTGTGTGTCAGTGCATATCAACGGTTCCTGAACCGGGGAGAACCGGTTTGAACCTCGGAACTGACCCAGGTTCTGGTCCGCGGTCCGGCTTTGGGGTGGACTGAACCTGAAGTGAGGTCCAGGTGGAGCCACAATGCCCGAACCATACCTAAGTATGGTAATTTTGAAGGGTTCAAACCCAAACCCGGACCCAATGCCATTTTGGGTTCTTTGAGGTTCACGGTCTGGACATTTACCTGAACTGGACCTTGGGTCCAGTCCCAGGTCCGGAAAGTTGGGCCAATAACCAGAGTGAGCCGGACCGTGGCATCACTACTACTCTCTGCATTTTAGGTCATATTGTAGCTCTATCTTCGAATGAATGGGCAGAAATGGGGCGGCCAGCTGCATTGTGACCAAGTCCCGGCAACAGCTGTAGGTGCCATGCCTTTCAATGTGTCTCGACTGATACTCCACATTTGAATGACCGTGTTGACTTATAATGCTCCAAACAGGTTTATAGACCATGTAAATGTCATTTATTCCGGTTATACGCAGTCAATCTACAGTATGTCTCAACAGCAAAGGCATGTGCAGAGAGCGTGGGAGTGGGAATCAGTCACGTTACCTGAAATCCTCCAACCCGGTCAAAGTGCTGCAGGCCCGCTGAAAATACCCATAGAGGTCTGATACCAGATACCAAACTTTCCCCCCATTTTTACCAAAACCAGAATTACCATATTGGGATGCATTTTACCCAAAAAGTATCCACCCTCTCGCCTTAGTTGTGACTTTTACCGAAACATTGGTATCCAACCTGAGGGTTTGAGTATATTTATTTATTCACAAAAAAGTTTCAGTGCCTGTGGCGATACCAGATTTAGTTATGTATGGGCTTTATGAGCCTCTCTGAGGTGCACTGGTGTATATGGAATCCAAGAATCTCACCACCTGATCATTGTGGCAAGTTGTGGCACCGTTCTGGCCATAATTGTTACCCAAATAGTATCTGACCTTGGCTCCGGATGCCCGTTTGTACCTGAAAATTGCTTCCAAAATTGATCCCACTGGCAGGTCCTTTACCAAAACTGTATCAGACCTAGCACTCATTTGAGGGTGATTTTTACAGAAACCATTATCAGACCTCTATGGGTATTTTCAGGGGGCCTAGTGCCATGTCAAGATGCAGACCATTATATGCTGACTGTCCTAATTAAGCAACCAAAGAAGGAGGCATTTACGGTGGGAGACTAGAGACTTTGTACGATTCAACAAACTGGATGCATCTGGTACTGTACATGTCAAAGGACGTGGGAATTATCCACGTGGCCCACAAATGCGAGTGCAAGACACCAATATCATATATTCCTACCGTACAGTCTTTTGCTAGGCCCAAAGAGTGTAACTCCGGAAGTGTAAGGATTAAGGCTGTAAGGCTGCATGAGCACGGCAGAGCCTGCTACCATAAATATAAAAATGACAGCAACCTAAGCATTTGTGCTCTGCTCATTTCCAGGTATCTTGTCTCCCCAAATGCCCAGGATGATACTCTATTCATGACAAAGTACTTTATTCATGATGATTATATTGTGACAGCATTCATATATTCTCTCAGAAGTCCTGTGATTGATCTTAGAAATGAGGTTGCCAATTTGCCTATGAATTTCTGTGGCTGGCTTTTCCTTGAGATGGCAATGGTGCAGTGACTGATTGTTCCATCACCTTGGCTGTGGTGCTTTTACCATCATTAAGGGGCTTTCCGCCACCTTGGCTGTAAAAAGAAAATGCTCACATGCTCTTATTATCCGGTCCAACCAAGACAGCCTGTCATTATCAATTCAAGGAGAAGTCCCTACTCAAGAAGCGCCGATGGCTGTTGGCAGCTTACCCCTCCTTTCAAAGTTGTAGAGCTTGAGTACTATTCCATACAAATTATTGTGTCAGCATGTTGAGATCAATGTTAACACCTCAAGTCATAGTCAGTTCACATGCTGCTAATCAGGCTGAGTGAGTTTCCAGGTCTGGGAGGTCCAGTGAATACTTATCCTGGGCAGACTGAGAGATGTTCCATTGCCCGGAATATGCAGTAAGCATACATGTATACATTTATCTGGATTGCATGGGTTTCCAAGGTTCTGATGAAGAGTTATGGAGGCAGCAGCATGCAGAGTGTGCCCTACACAACTCACCTGTATTGGTTGGATGCTAAAGCTACTGGCCATGGTAAAGCTTGTATGAACAACCCTTATCATTAGGCAGCAGAGCTGCAGGGTTTATATACACTGTGGCCCATAGGCTGACTAAGCTACGTGGATCCCTAAACCTACTGAGCTCCACCTATGATGTCACTGACCCACACGAGCTCCATGCCTTTGTACAATAGTGGAATATACCAGAATGTTCCAGAGAGTTCCGGTACAGACTGCACACATGTTATTGAAGCAACTGTGTACTGTGCTGATCAGTCTTTCAAGTCTGACAGATTCAAGACCAAGTCCTCATTCAGTACTAGTGGACTAGTGGCACTACTAAAGCCAAACATGGCACAGCGGGATGTGCCAGTTGGTCGAAAAGTGGTCCGCATATTGGGGGTGCCAGAACCCCTCCTAAAAGAGGGGCATTGGTTCAAGTGAAATGCTGAAGGTGCCGTTCACCATCGAAAGTAGCAGCCATGCGGTAACATGTGCTCCCTCAGATCTTGAAACCATCGCAGGAAACCTGCGAACGTCCGGGGGGTCTAAGACCCGCTACCGTAGGTAGCGGGAATAATTCATCAGGACTTTGTAACAGTAACATGGCATGCTCCGAAGCCCTCTTTACAGCAATCCGCAAAATGATGCGGAATTGCACCTCGTGAAAATACTGCCGTAATCGATAAAAATCACTCCATTTGGCGTCGGGACACGCTCCATGCCGACAGCTCAAAAAGACACAAACACATAATTTGCTCCCAATGCTGGACCTGAGTGGAACCCGTTGAGGTAAGTCCTTGCCTATTTTGTCGTATTTTCTGGAGGTCGCGATTCCGCATCGTTTCCGCGGATTGCTGTAACAGGGTTATTAACAGTTAATAACATTCAGTTTGAAATGCGTTAAATACACGTTAAAACGACATATTAACATTGTCAAAAACACTTTTGCGATTTAAAATGCTTGATAGGCTTCCACTGCACTCTCCCGGAGCTGTTTGAGGTGCACTTCGCAAGCTGAAGTACGTCAGAGGGTCTTTACAACATGATGACCCAATGATATTTAACTTACGTGTATGGTCCTCTGCCGGTGCATGGTGGATTCCATGCTACTGAGAGGGGGAGTTTTTAACACTCAAATCGGCCCTGCCTAGAGGGTCTGTTAATAACATGTTATTAACAGCAGTTTATAACATGTTATTAACAGCAGTTTACAACATGTTATTAACAGCAGTTTACAACATGTTATTAACAGCAGTTTATAACTGTGTAAATAATGAGCGACTTTTACACCGTACCCTAGTCCGAGGGGTCTAAGACCCACTACTGTACCTACGGTAGCGGGATTATGAATTTCGGGAGACGCACTGAAAGACCTGCGCAGTCCGCGAGAGGTTCCGCCTCCCGACGTCTGGATAGTCTCCCCCACTCGGAGCGCACTGTGTGTTTGGTTCAATTACCTAGTGTTCCAACACCTTACGGTATTTTCCTTCATTAGGACGACCAGAGCTTTACCATTGGACTGCTAGGATTTGTTTGTTTACCTTACATGACCACACCCTGCAGTGTGCTCGAGGTGCCATACGGGGAGATATATCGCCTCTTTGAGCTACAAAACAAATAGACACAAATAGATCTGGCAGATCTTGAATGGCGGGCAACAGGACCCCCGATAATCAGTATAAATGCCTGATCCCGAGGATCCATAAGTAAACCCATTTTGTCCGGAGGAAAATCGCCGATTTTGGACCTTTTGTCCGGAAAAAAACAGGCATCACAGCGAAAAAGTGGCTCTAAAAGGCAACTGTGGCGTGGGTACGTCTAAATTTAGCTTCCCCGGCAGGTGCCGGGGTAAATATGGCCAAGTCTGACCAAAATGTCCGGAAAAAAATCAGGCCTGCTCTCCAGAATCGGCCGATTTGTCTGTAAAAAAATCAGCCATTGAGGGCTCTAAAGTCCCAAAATTTGTCCGGAACCTGATCAGGCATTTATACCAATTATCGGGGGTCCTCGGGCAACATACGGTAGTAACGACCTGGGGGCTCAAGGCTCGCTCCCAAGGTAACGGGAACAAGCCTTTCATCAGCTGCAAGTCGATAGCAAATCCACCTTGAATGGGAGCAGAAACTTGTCCGGCTGTCTCGTCGCGACTGCATGGCCTCGTTTGCCTCTCATCGGAATCTGAGCCGATAGAAGACGTTGATGAAGAGGCGAGTGCCACACTCGCAGTTATCACCAAACCTCTAGTGAACTGAAGCACGCAACCAGGTCTTCCTACTGTACACGCAACTTTCAGCCTGCCAAACAGCCGATGGCAGCAGCACTTTTCGTGGGCTGGGTCATGTTAACTCCCGGAGGGACACGTTGACTGTGACCTTCGAGCTGAGACCGCCGACCTCTGAAGATCCTTCTGTAAGCGCGATAAAGAACAGTAGTAGAAGACGTAAGAAGAAAAGCATGCAAGAAATAACGATCCAGGTCGACCTGCTTCAGGACACGACAGCCCTCCGATCTCGCACAGGGGACACTGGAAGCGTCCTGTGGAGAGCAAGGTTAGTAGTAATTTGACATCAGAGGCTCGCCTCCTAGTCAGTACAATGGACCTGCTAGCATTGCTCTGGCCGAAGTAATCCTACAAGAACAACATTACCCTGCAGGAGAACCTTTTCTGGATCCGACCGCTCTGGCCAATGCACACGTACTCGAACTAGGGTTCGCAATCACCAGCGCCTCCCTTCTATTGTCAGGCTCTTACCAACTAACGTTTGGTGCTAGCTCCGGTACCGGACTACTGGGCGTTCTATTGTCTCCTATGGTCCGACGATACACGGTGACGGATATTTCAGTGCTGCTGCCGCTGATTCGCAAAAATATCATTTTGTCCTACCCTGATTGGCCAAAGCCATCAGCAAAGGGAGGTAATATAACGGTGGAAGAACTCGACTGGGTTGCGCTGCAGTCGATGCCCTTTGCCGCCCGGGCGAAATATGTGCCTTACATCGACGACGGCTCCCCGGACCTGGTCCTCCTCGTTGATTGTATCTACAATCCTAGTCTCTTGCTGCCCTTGGTCGAGACCCTTGACTACATTTCTGGTCATGCGACTACTGTCGTCGTGGTCTCGGAGCTTCGAGCTGAGGATGTCGTCCGCAGCTTCTTAGAACTCTGGACGACCCGTCCCGGATGGAAACTCTGGCGCACCGGAAACAGTGTCTTAGGCATGCCATATGTTGTTTGGCTAGGTACCAAGCAGGGCTAAGTGAGTTCTCAGGCACTCATCCGTCCCACGTTTACAGCTTCATTACAGATATTCTGGAAGTACTTGAAGTCTTTGATGTAATTTATCATTCATAGAAGCTCTTATAACAAGAATACTTGTGTGGGCGACTATGGGAGCTTAAGTAGGTGTAAGTCTAGCCTCTATCTTCCGCGCCGTTCGCTGCCATGAGCGAGGCCCAGTCCTTCACATCCTTCTGCTGCGGTTTTAATAACCTGACGGGACTTCGCAGCTGGCTTAGCGCCTTGACAGAACGTCGTGGTCTGACGGCATGGTGAGAGTGCATCATAAACGATCGATCTTTATCTTGTGCCCTTGTTGGTTAGAGTGAGCTAGCGTAATTCCTCTTGTAGCTTCCACGCTAATCAGCCACGTACCGTGAGCCGATGGATTGGTAGTCATTGCTTGGACCTAGGGTGAAGCTTAACTTTCGCGGTAAACGCCGAAGGTTGAACGAGAACGCCCGTAGGTTCCTCCTCGGATATTATGCCCCTTCTGTCGCCGGAAGGGTTAGACCGAGAGATCGGGATGGGATATCGACCGAGGGTTTCCCGATCGCTCTGCTGGGATCGACACGCGCTCTTGAGTCAAGAATCGCGGACGTTGGCATTACTTAGCCATCCATCTGGGCGCAAATGGCCTTCGAAGACCTAGAGAGACTGGCTCAATCGACTCGACAATTCCCATAGTTGTCCATAACTCCGACTCATGCGGGGCTGGGACTACGGTTATTGGTCTTCAGGCTGCCTAGGCATACAAGGACGATCTGTCTATTCCTCCGTGAAGTTCGGCGGCGATATCTCATTAAGCCTTGCGCTGGTTGGCACGTGAAATATGAGCAAAGGTGCAGTCTAACTCTCCCTGGACTCCTCGGGTCAGCCGTGAGCATGTCGGGACCTGAGGCTTGAGGCCTTGAGGCCTGACTTACCATGCTGTTCAACACGTCAAGTCGTACGGAATACAGTTCGTAGCATGAAGTCCTCTCTTCGCCGCCACGGCGAGGCCGTGTTACCAGCAAAACATGGGCGATAACAGCGCTGCCCGAAAGTTGAGTCCCTGGGCAAACGAACAACACCCTAGGTCTCTATCTGATTTCCTCGCTGGAGAGGGGGGGGGGCGCTGCCATTTCGGAGCGTGACCAAATTATACTGCGTGGGATGCTAAGATTGCGTACGATCATAGGCGGAAATGTTGCGACGGCCCACAAAGGTGATATCCTCCGTCGTCGCGGCTGCATGGACCCGGTAAACTTGCAAACGGATGAATTGCATGTGAGGGTATACCAGTTATGTCAAAAAGTGCCACCAGCGCTCGCCTCGTAAGCTTGTTTCGCTGGATGGATCAATCGCTGCACCAAGGTCGGTTCACGTCTAAACCATATAGCCCGATTCGAACGAATATGTTTGAATCTTGGTTTCATTGTATCTCTGCTCCATAGCGAGGAGATTCGTAAGATGCGCGCACGTATAATAAGAGTGTTCTGACCATGCTACGCTGAGTTGCCACATATATAGCCACCTTTTATTGAAGTCAAGTGCCGACGGCAATTGTACGGCAACTCGAGCGCTTGCCCGCCACCGCCAAAGCCGCCACTCTGCATTCGAAGTCTGCCATCGCGTTTGCCTCGACGTTGCTGCACTCGACACAATGCCTCCGCAACCAGGAATGTTTCCGATACACTCAAACAAATCCCGTCAAGACTCCTACGGCAATATGCAAGAGCCAAGCACGAGCTACCACCACAATGCCGTAGCTGGCCCGAGCTCGAGAGCACACGGTATGTACTCCATACGTCTGCCAGAAATGGCGCGGCAGAGACTCAAACCGCGCGCAATGGAATGAATAGCTTCATCCGATGAAATAAAGAAAGATCGCAAGCGAAAGGAATTGGCGGGGAAACTGGGCCGAGAAATGACGGAGCGGAAAGACGAGTGAGACCTACCCCCATCTCATCCCTTCCACTCCCCCTCACCCCTGCCTTTCCATCTACAGCTCCCGCTACTTCCAGGAAGCCATCTCCGCGCAACATAGCACGGCCCTCCAGCTCGCGACGCGCCCCGACACCTGCCCCGCCTACATTTTGCGTCTATACCCGCTCTCGCTCGAGCGCTCTGCACTCCTCGCGCAGGTCGCACTCGAAGAGAAGCTCGCGCTGGACTCGGTGCAGATTTCGTACGAGGAAGAACGCGACAAGGTCGAGGAGGAGTGGCGGCGCGGGCGCGAGCGCATCCGCGAGCGGCTCCTGGAGG
Organism: Gloeophyllum trabeum ATCC 11539; assembly: GCF_000344685.1. Taxonomy (NCBI): domain Eukaryota; kingdom Fungi; phylum Basidiomycota; class Agaricomycetes; order Gloeophyllales; family Gloeophyllaceae; genus Gloeophyllum; species Gloeophyllum trabeum. The sequence goes on along the minus strand of NW_006920414.1, from coordinate 2,123,752 downwards.
GTATCGAGGAGCGACGGCGCAGAGCGCGTGAGGAGAAGGACAGCGAGACGATCGCTGGTACGCGTCTTTCTCAATGCTAGATTGGATACGCCTGTTGCTAATGGGGAGTATTCACGTAGATGCCACTGGCGACTCGCAGACGCGCTCGCACGTAACGCGCAAGCTGCGTAACAAGATTGGCACCTCGCCGCCGCCTACGCCCAATCAGACGGGCACGGCAGGTGTCGCGGCTACGGGCACAGTCACCAATCCGCTGTCCCTGTCCATCGACGAGCTCCCGTCGCCGTTCTCGCTTCCGCTAACTGCAACGGTGCCCCAGATAAATGGGACGGGTGGTGGTAATGGCAGGCGGAAGCAGAAAACTCAGGAGAAGCCTACTGGGGGTTTGGGGAAGGCTCTGGTTATATTGACGACGGTGAAAGAGAACGAGGTGGAGAGCGATCTGGGGGAGATTCGGAGAGGGAACAAGCGGAGACGCGCTACAGCTGCTGCTATGGGGAAGGCGTGACTTATATATTCTATTCGCACTTGCACGATACCTTGATTGTACTCTCAGATTCTCCACATCGTTCTGTACCTGTTGTATTGGAATACACATCTTCAGGCCCTCAGTCTTATGTGATAACGTGGATACCCTCAGTGGGTCAGACAGCAACGTACATCAGACTTTAACACTTCTTTAAAATTATTCTATGTCAACAATACCTCTGTCCGCCACCGGTTTAGAGGTGCTTCAACAAATGTTCAACTGTAGCCTTGAAAGCACCCTCCTTGCCGGCCTTCACCTTGGGATTGCTCAGATCACCGCGGACCTGAGATACAGCCTGGATCAGGAATGTCCGCTTTGGAATTATCTGGTCGAATCCCACTTACTGCGAAGCCGTGGGTGCACCCCTCCCAGTACAGCCGCGTGTAGCCAGGCTGGAACTTGCCGTTGCCCAGAACCTCATCTGCCTTGGCCTGCGCCTCCTTCGGGAACTGCTGGTCAACCTCGCAGGAGTTGATAAGGAGAGGTGCCTTGGAGGTAGAGAGGTATTTCTAGGAAAGGGGACAGGCTATCTAAGTCGAGTCTGGACGAAGGCCGGACAACTTACCTCCAGGTCATCCGGTACCTTGAGGAGCGAGGGGTGAGCGACCGCAACTGCCTTCACGATGCCCTCGAACGCGAGGTCGAAAGCGTAGCGGGCTAGCCGGGCCAGAAGCTAACATCAATGGGGGACACACAAGCAACGCAGACGGCACTCACCGCCGAAGCAGTAGCCCGTCGCGCCGAACTCAGTAACGCCTTGTTCCTTGAGGGCAGCGATGACCTTGTCCAAGAGCGGGCGCGTGTCGGCTTCACCGTGCGTCTTAAACCAGTCCCCGATGTTGAAGCTGCTCTGTGAAGATTGCCGTTAGCTCAGCATCGCTTGCTTGCTCGTAAAGACGGCCCCGGTACGCACGCTTCCGCTGAAGGCGTCCAAGGGGACGGGATCACCGTGGAGGTAGTCGGGGATGACGACCTGAGAAGTTAACCATTTAGTACGTAGCATCGGGTCTGAACCTCGTCTGCACCAACCTTGAAGCCATTCTTGGCAAAGTCGTCCGCCAGAAGCTATGCAGCACAAGTTCAGCAGAACAACCTGCACAGATGGACACGTTCCCGTACCTGGCTGTTGGTCAAGGTGATACCGAAGACATCCGTGAGGAACAAGAGAACCTTGTTCTTGGGATAATCCACTGTGGGCGTCGCGACGTAGCAGTCCACACCGCCGATCTTTTCGATCTTTCCTAAGCACAGGTCGGTTCTTTTCCCCTACACTGGCATCTGATCTAATCATTGAATGTTACCTTCGGGATTACCCTCGTGGCGAACGCCTGGCGTGGAGAACGCTATGTGAGCTTGCAACACTAGTAATGGCGGAACGTCGTACCGCTGATACAGTCCTTGCAGAAGCTCATGGTCTACGATCGTCTTGTGTAGGTCAGGAAGGCTGAAGCTTGGACGGGAGCACCTATGGCCTTGTCACCCAGCCAACCCCATATTTATACCTCTCTTATCGATCACACCAAATCACGACTGAACGTTTACGAAGATGCTTACTGTATGCACATGGCGTGAAGTGGGTCAGCGAAAGCCTTCCCCCAGTACCCTTTCCAGAGCATTCGTCCATCAATGCATCATTTGTCAGATTTCAGAGGAGCTCAGATACACTGGATATCAGTGTCAAAGACGCTCGCGCCAGTCGCGACACGTATGCCTGAGTCGGAGACTCAACGAGGCCGGATTTAAAGGCTTGAATGTAGAATGAATGCTTGATACATATGTAAGGTATTACGGGCGTGAAAGTACAGAGAATTGGCTGGGTAATTTTACGAGACAGTTGGGTATGATATGAGAAGTCTTTGGGATGGATAGTAGACGCTATAATACGAACTGTATGGGTGGGTATACTATATTGCAGCACATTACCAGGAAATATCAGAAATCAGAATATTGCGAGAAACGGATATTGTCCGACAGCAGGCCTTCGGTCCCGATGTGCAGCGTTCCGCCCGCGCGAGTGCTCCGTTCCAGGAGCTCGTCCCACTTCTCCGCCTTCTCCCGCTCGGTCCATCTGTGCGTGCTCGCTGGCCCACCAAACTCGCGGAACATCAATCCCGAGCGGCTGGGAGTGTCTGCCCGAGATCCCAATGAGTTCGACCTTGGCCGTCCCTTCGTCGTCGATGCGTTGCTCGAAGCCCCGTACGAGTCACGGTCGCGGCTAATCTGGGATGAGCTCGAGGAGCCTTCCAGCGGGTTATCTCGTTCTTCGGTAGGCGTGAACCTGAACGAAGGTAGCGTTGATGGACCAAGCGTGCCCGAGTGACTGCCCGAATGGCTCTCATTCGAGCTAGAGCTCCTGCCCTGAGGCCTCTGCGAGCTCCTCGGAGGCCGTGGAGGGGGCCGCACACCAAACTCGGACAGGGGCACCCCAGATGCAGGCGTGACAGGAGATGTCCAAGTCGAGGTATCTCCATCGCTACTCTGCGGGGACAAGTGAGATAGCGTAGCAGCGCTCAGCGGTTCCAGCCCAGATAACTGCGGTTCATGTTGAGCATCGCTTCCGGCCACCACAGGTGACGAGCTGCCTTTCGGCGTGCCTCCCGGACGCCTTGGAGGGCAAGGCAAGGACGAGGAGCTGTCGTCATTGGGAGATGGGGTATACAGTTCTTGTGGTGGACTCCTCGTATGGGATTCATCGCTGTTTAGGCGATACAGTTCGCTGGGTGGGATGATATGCTGCGCAACCTTACCGCTGGGCACTGGGGGAATTTCTTCACCGTACGATGAAGATGAGGAGCGAGTCGAGTGCGTTCTATGGAAGAATTTCGAGGACGTTCGGTCGGAGGAAACGGGGGAAGACGACCTTGTAGTGGTACTAGGCCGGTTTCCAGAGGTGGCATTCGAAGCTCTCCTGGGTCCTCCCGCGGAACGCGAGCCCTCAACACTATATGGCGCCGACGACACGGGAGAGCGAGACACGGCCATGGACGGCCTGGATTGGATAAAGCGCGCCAAGCCAACTCCTCTCTCGGGGCTGTCAATCGCCTCTGCAGACCTTGCAGGCGACTGTGGGAGGTACTCCTTGGGTAGCGCGGGTACCGGCGGTGGGGAGAAGTCCCCTGAAGCATAACGCTCCCTCAGGCCACCAGTGCTTATCCTCTTCATTAGTTTCCATAGTTTTCCACCCGGCGATCCCTCTTCCTCCTTCTCCTTCTTCTTGGGGTCCTTTGCCTTGACCAGCTTCGAAGGTTTTGCTCTGCGCGACTCATGCAAATCATCGCCGCTGGTTCCCACTGAGTCTTCGCCCCAGTTGGACGCTGACGGATTACGCCGGCCAGCAGATAAGGATCTCCCAGTGAGCAATGGATCAACGACGCGCCGCTCGGCAAAGTCGTCGATGGACAAGCGCAGAGATTTCCTCCTCTCCTTCGGCATACTCGCAGACCGCCTCTCTTGCAAGGTGATCTTGCTTCCTTCGGCCGATTGAGCACGATCGCTCACGTCAGGGGAGCTATCTCTTCGGGGTATGCCTTTGCCCCTTCTCCAGCTCGCTGAAACTTTCCGGGACAGTGACCTCTTCACGCCTGCTGGAGACGACGTCCGGCCGAGCGTTGTGTCCGATCGTTCCGCGTACACCGCAGTGTACGTCCAGTCATGGTCATCCGGGCCACCCACAGCGACGACTTTGCCAGAGGTGCTGCCGAACACGGTGTAATAAGGCGTAGGCGACGCCTCCGCGCCCCTTTCCGGGCCAGTACTGGGTTCCACGTCGCGCGGATCATCCAGTGACCGAGACTTGGGACGATATTGATCGTCCTCAGTCGTCATTGACACCAGCTTCTCTCTCCTCTGCTCCTGCTGCTTGTACGCAGCGGCAACAGCTCCAGCAGGGGTAAGCCCGATCGTTGGTGTAGACGGCGCGGACGTGTTCGCGACCGTGTCCCTGCGTTTTGTCGTCGTTCCGCTGCCGTGATACCGCCGCCCCGCAGCACGCCCTATACTCCTATCAGCAGGTGACGTCCCAGGTCGGCTGCCGTAAGATGGATCAATGGTCAGACTAGGCACGCTAGGACGTCGAGTAGTTGCCGCGGCTGCAGATTTTGTACTCGGGACGACGGTGGCAATCGGGGTGGTGGGCGAGCTGGAGGAAGATGACGCTACGCGTGTGAAACGGCTGCTGCTCGGTTTCCTGTCCGCGTACTGCGCACCGCTGGATGCCTCCCTCGAGGTGCTCGGCCTTGACGCGGAGGGCTCCCGCTTGCGGCCCAATGACGGCTGGACCAAAAGGCTCGTGGATTTGAACATAACTTCTCTTCCCCTGCTGTGTTCTGGGTTGGTTGACATGGGTGACCGATCATGATCGCTCGCAGACCTCTCTTTCCTTGGGAAAGTGGGTGATACAGGGGCAGGCTCAGAGTCTGAGGGCAGCGAGATTATCGACGAGCCAGAGTGTGAGGGCGCTGCCGGCTTAGAAAGGAGACGTTTCATATCCAGACGGGAACTCAAGCCATGAGAACTGCTGTCCGATATGTTGCCGGAATAATTTACAGGCCGACGAGAGGATTGGCCAAGGTGAGAAGTGTGTAGCGAGGAGGATGGGAAATGCGCTTGGTTGTGCTGCCGCGAGGTGGGGGTCGCTCCATTGGGAACAGGCAGCTGGGGATGCATGGAATTCTGACCTCTAGCATCTGCTTTCAGGTCGCTGGTAGAGCCCGACCTTGGGTGGTGGACAGACTGGGCGTCCGTATGGTAGTGCTGAGCGGGACCATTGGGTAAAGGTGATCGCAATCGCGGGGATAACCTGCCTAGATGATTGGAAGGGCTTAAGGTACTTGATGGCTCATCGTATACAATATGGCTTGCGCCGGCCTCCGCTAGCCAGGAATCTGGCACTGATTGGGAGACGATGGGATCCGTATCTCTTGCCGTAGGAAGTCTGTCCCTTGCAGCGTTTGCACGGTCTGTGGCATATGAGTACACTGTAGGTCAAGAGAGGTCAGAAACCGGACCTGGTAATGGATGGGGAGTCAGGTCGTATGCTTTCACGGGTGATGTCTCCGCACGCCGGGAGCCAGATCTTTGACGCGTTGCGGAAGGCGTATGGGGCATCTTCAGGGTAGGTATAACCGTTACGCTGGAAGAGTCGCACGTCAGCACCGTTTTGCGCAAAAAAGAATCGTAACTTTGTACAATCGTCAGAGTTAATCAAGCTCAAAGTAAAGCGGGCGTCGTGGGATTATCGAAGCTGTGGGGTAGGTCCATGAGCATACATTGATAAGTAGTGAAGCCGGAATCTCACTCACTAATGCCAGGAATGTCGCACGGGCCGTAAACGTATTAATTACGAGTCAGGAATCGAAGAAAACCTTATGAGAACGTCAAGAACTGCGAAGTCGGAGAAGGCTTTCGAAATCGTAGACTGACATTACAATGCACACGCCAGCAGCAGAGGAATCGGGCGTGATGGCAGTAAGGCTATAAGGGCCAATAACCGAGGGGTCGTGCAAAGGTACGTCAAGACCCAGGGCCGGCACGTGTAGGTCAAATTTCAGAGTAACGAATGCAGTAAGCGCAGAACGACAAGGAAGGAGAGCCGGGCTCCGACACGAGTAATGTGAACCGTTCAGCCGATGGTAACCGGGGAAAAGACAGCACAAGACTTGCACAAGACAGCAAGAGGCTGATGGTTGGAACCAGGGCAAAGCAAAGGAGAGTGGTTGGAAACGAGCGTCGATATTAGGCGAACTGGAGACGGTAATAGGCAGACCGGACGGGGAATTGCTGCGAAAACTCGGAAAAGTATTCCATCCAAGCAATATAGGATCACGTGACTTCAACCGCTCCCGGCGGTTGCAACGACGTCTCAGTCGATATGAAACGATCTCGCTGATCCTGATTTTCCTCGACCAGCAGATGGCATTATTGCTCATCTTTTGTATTGAACTCATGCTTCAAGCTTTTGGACGGTATTTCCATATGTACCAGCTTATTGACTTCAATCAGGCATACGTTCGAGCTCGATTGGGATACCGGCGGAATATTAATGAGGGGTAAGCGGGTCCTTTATGAACCCGGATACCCCTTGGAGACCGTTGCTGCTTCTCTCTCATTTTAGCAAGCCCTCGTGTTCGCTTTCGATTTGGCACAAACGCCCAACCATCACACTGGGTGCAATTCCCATATTGAGCCACTGAGAAAGTGTGAAAGAAACCGGTCAAAGGTCAAATTTTGTTCATAGTGTTGCCTTGCGAAACATATGAAAGTTCAATGAATAGTGCTGAACAAAGAACATATCCTGTGTCACAATCAGATTTTTGCACACTCAAAAGTAGTATTATTCTAATTCAGTTCACTGATTGTGCAATGGACAATCATGAAAAAAGTTTGACCTTTGACCCGTTAATTTCACAGGTTTCTGCATGCTCAATATGGGTGATGTACCCAGTGTCAGGTCCGCGTAATGAAGTCCTTTGGTCTTGCCACTGCATCCAGCATGCTTTGACCAACCTGCAGGATGACCGGGAGCGGTAAGCGGGAGCTCTCTAGGAGTACGCGCCAAACCCCAGTGGCGTGGACCACGAGAGAGCCCTCGTTTCGGTTGCAATGAGTGAGGGGTGGGCCCAATAATCCTTCCCCGCATTTGAACAATTTCGCGATACAGTGTAATCAAAGGGCCGCCGTTCGTCCGATGCCGCCATCTTTTGATCAGCTATTCTTACTCACCAGCCGCCCGACGTTCCCAGCAACTCATGGTCTATCAATTCGCGAAAGTCTCTGGAGGGATGTCAGAACACCTCGCCAATTGTTCCCATTTGGAGACCCTGCATTGAAGCACGACGATTGTCTCCTTACCGGGCATTTTCTTGTGTCAACACCGCATCTGCTCTCTGAACAGATCAACGACATCCCACCACTATGAATCAGGAGCTGGCCCTGTCTTAATTAAAAGACAGATACCCGAGGAAGATCGTGATCAAAGCTATGTCCCCTGATACAGTGCTTTGCATATTCATTTAGTGTCGCGTGGTGCGCACCCGGCTATTTGGTCGTCTTTGCTATTGCGCCCCCGTGCAAATGCAACCAAATACTATCATTTTGGGGGTTCTGTCAAGATCTCGGAAAACAGCCTGCCACAGGCCCGCTCCTTGGACAATCATTTTACTTCCAGTCAGGCATCATAATAAACCCTCCTAAGTACTATCTGCGCAAATAACCACCTCAATTGACTGGGCAAAAAATAATAGAGAGAGATGCCGGTGACGGACCCACAGTCGCAGGTAGTTCTGTCAAAGTGTCACACGTGAGTCACAGTAAGGAATCCGCGCCAATTTCGTCACGCATTTGTCACACCCAGGACCCTTGCACTTCTGTCAAACATACGATAGGAGCAGTTGGAATTGGTTTAACACCAATCGGGTAGGTGAACCATGTTTAGCTATACATAATACAGTGTTCCCCGGTGAGCCGATATTTGCCGGAAGACTGTAGGCCCAGAGATCTAATACATCAGGCCTGTTTCTCATGATTACACTGGGCTGTTTGGACAGTATTCGTCCTCCCATTCAACAATGGTAGAAGATATGACAGTTCTGACTTCACAGGCGTTCTCTACGGGTTACAATTCACCTATGTACCAATCCGCTAAGTCACCCTATACATATTTGTTGAGATTTCGGAGTTCTGTCAAAAATCTGACTTTGACAGAACCCCCAAAATTATAGTAATACCATTTGGAGAGAAAAGTCATGTGACCGCTGACGCCTCCGGCCACGTCACCCAACGCTGGGCAACTCCTGCCAGCCGCATGTCCGCGTGACCGTGATTGTCACACTCGCGTCTCGCAATCCGGCCTCGCTACTCATCTCGGGTTGTTTGGCATATTCCTTCGTGGTAGTGAGCTCTACTACAATCATATAGACTGGTTGTATCAGATACAGGGCTCTATGGATAATATCTACAATAAGAAGCACTACTGTACCATTTCGATCTATTCGGCAGGCAGTGTGATGTGTGACTTCTCTGACCGATTCGTCATTTCGGCATCTTACTATATATGGTGCGAAATGGCACCGCAGGCCAGCTTTTGATACCATATATGGTAAGTTCTACCATCCCAGAGGCCCTGTGACTGGTGACAAACGCCAGATTTCGTCTTTGGCAGGTACCCCTGTGACATGTGACTGCCGAATAGAATGAAATCATACAGTATTATAGTCTATACAGTGCTCTATATTAGTAATAAATCAGTATTCCTCTTCAGAGTCCTCAGACTCACACATTACAGCAGCTGGTAAAGAATTAAAAGGGTAGCCTTCAGAGAATCTCTTGACAGCCTTCAATAGTGCAGTAATCTCTTCAGGCCCTATCTTCAGGAATTGAGTCTTCTGTCCTTGAGAACACCCTATCTGGGGCCTACCCATGACGAGGCAGATCAATCAAGCATCCCAGAATAGCTGCGAGACCAGCCAGAAGTGATGCGTTGATATGCACTGACACACAACAATCACCAAGGACCAAAGGAAATAAACCTAAACCCCGTGATATGGGTGAAGGCGGTCCGAGACAACTGAAGGGTATTTAATAGTTCGAGGGGGACAGGAGGAGTAAGACGACGTAGGGTAGTCCGTGGGAAGACCTAGAAAAATAAAACAAAAACCTTGATGCCTGAAACAAACACTAAGGGACGCTCCGGAGTATTTATCTCCGGAAAGTCACAAACAAAGTCGCAAACCATGGAACCGAGTGTAGGTTTGGGCCCACGGAAGTAAGAAACGCTAGAAAGACTTGTTTAATTTTATTTCGCTATGTGAGGCTCACCGGAGCTAATTGAATCGATGGCGGAGATAATTCACTCGACGAGTCAGGCCTATTGGCAAAGCTAGGGTCAGTTATAATTCGCTAAGTTCGGCGCTTTCGAACTTCTCGGGTCGCTGAGATCGTAACGCTAATTCTCTGAGATGGTGAAGTCGAAACTTGTTTTTCTGTACGCTACTTTGTACAATTTATACTACAGGAATGGCTTTGCGACCGTCCGGAGATAAATAACAAATAAACGCCGCTACCCACAGGATTGCTCAGCACTTGCCGCCGCTATACCATGCACCATACGACTCCTTTGCACTCCTACTTGCTCGTCCCAACCCCTAGAGGTCGCCTTGACGCTCTGCCACCTGATCCAAGCGGTCCCATCACTCCGTGCGACGCGCCGGTCACGTGCTAATTACCTCCGGCCGCTTGCTGACTGATGCTGACCTCATGGTGACTCGTATGCGTCTGCACCTTCACTATCTTGACGGAAATGAGGGGGAGTGAGTGCTGGAGGTTGGGCATGAGGACGACGCCCCTTGATAGAAGTGCCCACGGGCCCCGGAGCTAATTCATCTAGACGTTGCATTGGTTAAGTCGCTCCGGAGCTCCTGTTCGCGGAGATAAATCA
>NW_006920414.1:2102437-2113453 GCF_000344685.1 Gloeophyllum trabeum ATCC 11539 | reverse complement strand
TTCTGTACGCTACTTTGTACAATTTATACTACAGGAATGGCTTTGCGACCGTCCGGAGATAAATAACAAATAAACGCCGCTACCCACAGGATTGCTCAGCACTTGCCGCCGCTATACCATGCACCATACGACTCCTTTGCACTCCTACTTGCTCGTCCCAACCCCTAGAGGTCGCCTTGACGCTCTGCCACCTGATCCAAGCGGTCCCATCACTCCGTGCGACGCGCCGGTCACGTGCTAATTACCTCCGGCCGCTTGCTGACTGATGCTGACCTCATGGTGACTCGTATGCGTCTGCACCTTCACTATCTTGACGGAAATGAGGGGGAGTGAGTGCTGGAGGTTGGGCATGAGGACGACGCCCCTTGATAGAAGTGCCCACGGGCCCCGGAGCTAATTCATCTAGACGTTGCATTGGTTAAGTCGCTCCGGAGCTCCTGTTCGCGGAGATAAATCATGGAATGGGTCCGTGTACGCCTCAAGGATGTTAGGAAGTCCGGAGCTAAAACAGAGCAAGTCATTAGAGCCCATAGAAGCCTAGAGGCGTGTGAGCGCTGTGTCGAATAAGCTCCGCAGGGCTTGTACGATGTGCTGAGTCCGCGTTTTTGGGGGTCAGACAATCCTGAGGCTTATAACCATCACGAAACCCGCGCGGAGGGTCAGGTACAGGTACCAGTTTTGAAAGCACATCGACCGATGCATTTTTGGGACCCGGCTGGTCACAGGTCCCGCCGAATGCGACTTGCACCAGTATGTATGTGTTTGTTCAAAAACCCCATGCATTCATGGGTATGGGTACCAATGTGTGGTGTGCCGACGTACCTGTGACCCGGCGGGTATCAAAAATGCGCTGCTGAAGGTGCTCTCAATACCAAAATCCTACAACCAACCTGTACCCATATCAATCCCCATACCTGACCCGACCCGTCGATGTGGATTGAGTGCAGGTACAGGTAGAGTTATGCCCATGTTGCGGGAGCAAAATGGATGGATTAGGGGGGTGGCGAGAGGTCGCAGTGCTCGATATGCGCAGCACCGGCTCATATGAGCATCGGCGGTCTCCAGCAGCCTGAATGGTTGTTGGCTGGATATGTAGCGCGGGCAGGGAATATCGAGGGAGAAGAGAGCAGTCAACATGATGTTTGATTGAGATAGTAAATGCAGCAACGTACCTGCACTCATTTCAGCCGTGTGCGCCGGCGCTAACCCTTATCACTCGAGCTGACTTGGATGATGGCCGGGCACTCACACACTGCCGGTTATGTGGGTGACGGGACACATATCGAGTGCAAAAAGAGCGGGATATGGCTGATGGTAAGCACAGGTCTTGAGCTTCATGAGGATCTGTTTGGACGCATGCATTTGAGTTAGCAATCTGGCGTCGTCAGTAGACAGCAGATTCAAAAGTAGAACTTAGCGCATCGCGCGAGTCACACTGGTGGCATAATGACATCATTATCTCAAACATTCGACGCTCAGCCACCGGCATCCAGCATATATAATTAAGTACGACGCGCAGCTGCATTTCCTTGCTGTACCTGGTCAACAGAGTGTACGTAGCCAGTGTTTGTACAAGCAGGTACAAGCCATCTAACGACCGTAACGTAGGCGTGCTTTCTGAGTCTCGAGTTACTGGACTGACTTCTGATTGTACAGGATGGTAGAGGTCCCTCTCCGAGGCAAGAATGGTGCAGGGTGCTGATGCGTTTTTCTAAATAACATTCAGTCATGTACAGTAGTACTCTAGTGTGCCAATTTAATATCCAGTTCATATAGAAACAAGGACAGATGTCAGAGTATACCATAAATAGTAACTTTTCATTGTATTTTTTAGGTTATCTGCAGCTCCCTATATAGACCTCTATGGGTTATGTTGCCTATGTTGCCTATGTGCCTATGTGCCTATAGAGGTCTGCATAGGAGGGCAGAAATTATATAACATTGGGGGTTCTTATATAAACCTAAAAATCCAGGGTTTACCTTAACTCCTATGCCCACTATATAAGCTATATTGGGGAATATAGGTTCATGCCATTTTCCTGATGTCTGTAATTAAGTTTTATATGTACTCTAGAAATATAATATGATTTATCTAGAATTTTATCGAAATTGACTGGACCCATATACGACAGGCTGCCCCGCCGCAGCCACCAATGATGAGGAGAGTGGCGGGCGACAACCACCATATCATCCCGCGTCGCTCCGGCGACGCTTGGTTGCTCTATATGTATGCTACACAAGCTAATATATAGTACAATTCTATCCCACTACAGTGATGCTGTGGCACACTGTTGCTAACAACGTCGGGGAGGGTGGTGGGGGGCACTCCGATTGCCTGATTAGGCAGGACCAGCAAGCGCCGACGACGCCCGACGATGTAGACGGCGGCTTCAAGCGACACTCTGTATTACAGTACTACTACATAGTATACTATTTGTACTAAGACAGCCCTGAGCCCCAGTACGACCACTGGTGTCAACAAGCAGTCCTGAGCCTTGTTAGGCTTGACCGGAGGTCAGATGAGCCAGCCTAATTAGGCCTGGGACCTGGGCTGTCTAGGTGGATGATTTGTTCCAGCCGTCCTATAGCATTCTCCTCCTCTTGTTTGTTCTGTATCTGGTAATTCTAATATAATACATTTTCTTTCATAATATTTCACTTCTGCCCTAGTAATTAGAGAAGTGTGAACACTAAGGATGGGTGGTTTAGGAACCTGATGTGTGCCCATTTCAGAGCCATTTACTTTTATTCTGACCATTTTTAGCCAGGATCTTACTGGATTGGACTGAAAACAATGTCAGTTTGGTGCTATATACCCATATGTAGTGTGATAGAGGGTCTGGAGTAGGCCGGGCAGACCCTCGGTTGTCACACTCCCTGCCAGTGTCACAATAGGTCCACTCCGAGTCTGGAAACACATACTCCCTAAAAACCCATAACTTTGGGGTTCCAACCACTATGGGGAGATTCGACTGTACATACATTATGTATCCGAGGTCCCTTGCTCAGGGTTGACAGGACCACTTGCACCTGCTATCAGATGTTAGACTGATGAGGTACCAAAATTTGGCAACAGGTTAGGGTCACCTGCAATCACATCATGCAGGGAAGCCCAATGGCATGAGAAATACAATAGAACAGCATACATAGCATGCAGACTTGATTGCTTGTATTCTGCCTTGGTGCTGATAAGCCTCAAGGATCATCTGACCCCTGAAATCATGAATTCAATGTCCCTACCCACCTCTTCCCAAGTCTATTCGATGTCACAATCACACACTCTCAGGCTAGGATTGGTTCAACACGTTTTCTCGATTTAACTCCAGGCTTCCTAGCATCCTCGATGCAAATGTGGATCCCTGAGAAGCTTTAGCTCTGAGGTCAGACACTCCAGAGTGACTCAGGATGCTACTTCATGAAGAATTAACTCTGGTGTCCATGGACCTCTGTCTCATTGTGTGTTCTCCCCATTACCAACTTTCAGCACTTTCCCTCCTTCATTTCCATCAAATTACCAAGCTTGAAGACATAAATCCACAGCCATGAGGCCAGCAAGCGGCCAGAGATAATTAGCACATGACTTGCATGTTGGGCAGCTTAATGGGAAGGTTTAAGAGGACCCTGGATAATACTTAGGTAGGTCAGATATGCATCCCAGTAGAACCAGAGCTCCCGGGATGCCAGGGTTGGGTGCAGTCCCAGTGAGAAATACTTACATCTGTGCCAGACTGAAGTATGTGGATGTACTGTAATGCAAAGCAGTATAGCACTGCTGGAATTACTGCCGATACAGATAGTAGTCTCCTTATTGGCCTTTTACTGGAGCCTGAGAGGATTGCACTGTGTGCTGCCAGTGAAGTCCAACCATACACCATTTGCCTGATACATGTGTGAACAACATAACAGCTGTTTGCAGATCAATAGACCATCAATTCAGAAAACCACATATAGTCAGGGTGGGTTGGAGTGGGGATGTCAGAACAAGGTAGAGAAGTCCAAATGGTCTGATTTCCATCTCTCGAGGACTTGAAATTGCCTGTGGTTAGGGTGATATCCCGGCGAGGTTCAGTAGCCACATGCCAGTGTATTTAGGTTGTGGCATTTCTTGAGATTGTGGCTCTTTAGTTTGTCACTGCAGTATTCTTGGTGCTGTTGACAAGTTCAGCAAACATTTAAGGTGGCATACCAGGAATACTTTACAGAAAATATTAATTTGCCTGCCTCAGAAAGTTGGAATTCAAGGTGTCTGGCATCCGGTGGACATCTGCCAGATCACAACAAAGTGTTCCAATTATCTGGCACATCTAATGGGTGCTCAAGGACTGTGTATTGCCTCTCACTGGCCTCACTGGGTGCTCAGGGACCAGAATGGACTTGGCAAACTTACCGGCACCTACATCAAAGTGCTGAGGATCATATCAATGAGATTGACTACGGATACAACTGCTTCCCCAATCTCACTGTTCCGGACCCCAATACTATCATCGATGGTCGGTTCCCTTCATATTTGAGGAACAGTACAGCGCTACAGGGAGACCTGCTGAGCGCTTGAAGCAGTCATTTGCTGTTCATTACTACACAGGGCACTGGCATAGTGTTGTGACACATGTTAACAAGGCTAGAACATGATGAGAATATGTCAGCCAGTGTCCCTTGTAGCTTTTCTCGGGGATGGCACCTTTGCAGTTTACATATAGCGAGCTATTGAGAGCGTCCGGAATGTATTGTCCTCGGAAGGGCATCCACCAGCAGCCGCATCACAAATAGTAGTAAACAACCGATCGATTTTCCTGAATCAGCTTCATATCTTTCATACCTTCATTGCCTTCTTAGCTTGTCCTTCAGTCACTCCCTACTTCAGTATCGCTCGTTATGGGTCGTTTACGCCGTTCGCGAACTCACGGGGGTAACAGGGATGTGCACCGCGCGGGCCGTACGCGGGTGCGTAGCAGGATAGACGTTTGTGAACGAGCATTAATTCTATTAAATCAGAGTCGCACAAAAGACTTGGACCAGATCCAACTGGTTGACCTCAACCCTAAGGTGTGACAGTATGCTATGCCTCGAGAAACCTTACTCACCGGTCCCATCAGGTCCGTGCCAAACTAGAAGCACAACCCTTGGACTTTGAAAAGCCCGGTCTCGCCCAACACTACTGCGTAGAATGCGCAAAGTACTTTGAGACGGATCATGCGCTCAAGTCACATTGGAAGGGGAAGGTGCACAAGCGACGATGTAAACAGCTGAGAGAGCCGGCGTACACGATCGAGGAGTCAGAGCGTGCTGCGGGGTTAGGGAGAGAGGGCAAACGGCCCACGTCGACAACAGTGCCTGCGCCCATGCCTATGTCTATAGAGACATGATCACGATTTCCTGCACGGGGCTGGGTATCCCAGTGTGCGCTCCCAACTTGGTCTTATGCTTCCCTGCGTTCCCTCTGACATGTCCTTGCCTCCTTTCACACTCAAAACTACATGCATATGGCGGATTGTAATCGGCTAATTGTCGTAGTTGTGCTTTCATGTATCGGTAATTGTACGATTCTTCCAACTTCACGCACTTGACATCATTAAAGGCAAGATGGAGGTGCGACATACTTGGGTCGTCTGGTGTCTGAATGACCGGATATGCATGAGGTATGTACAATGGCATTACAATGCAATCAACGAATGCAAGTACAACAGGAAATAATTTACAGCAAGTACGACGAGTCGGACTTTAGCTAGCGCTTCGCGTTTGCTTCTTTGCCGTGCCGATCGTCGTGTTGTTGACCTACATAGCAGCGGTCACCAGATGTGTCTCGGTATTAGAGGAAGTTAAGAAGACCCATACCTTAGTGGCGAAACGCAGGGAACACAAGGACTCGCCCAAGTGAACGGCAAGCGGAGAGACGTTGAGGATCATCTGTGCGAGGCATATCAGTTGAGTGGTCCTCGTCCTGATGGTACAACTCACCAATGTCTTTGAATTCCCACTTAGTGAGTTTTGAAGTAGGTAAGTGAGCTGAGCGAAAGATCATCAGTCACGTTATCTTGCACAAAGAATCATGCTACTCACCTTCGAATTTCGATATGGTATATGCTTCTCTCCCTTCTCGCCTTTCTCGCCGAGGGCAGCAATGACATCCCCAAGGGCGCTCAGGCTCTTATTGATACTCTGCGTTTCCTTGAGCCTATCCTTATCATTAGCAGCGCCGCTCTCCTTTAACCGCTCACTACCAGCCAGGTCGACCAAGTTCAGCGAACCATCGCACGTTTCGCCGGTATGCGTGTTATTTCCCTGGATCTTGAGTGTGAACACGGAGTGGGAACGGGAGGAGCGCTCATTCATGAGCGTGGCAGCTACTGTCCGCCGCGACTGCGCGATGGCGAGCAGGGAGCGGACCTGCGTGGCTGAGCGGAGCGGGATGGTGACGATGTCCGTCACGCGCGTGCCGGATTTGTCGTGCTTGATCTCGTGCTTCTTCTTGTCGAACTCGTCCTTACCCAGAAGATCATTGATGGTCTCATTGTACTATGCACAAGCTGTTCAGTCCTGATTACAGCGGACTACGACGAAATGCTCACAATCTCGAGGAACTGTCCCTCCATCTTGTATTCCCAGCCTTTGGACTTGAGCTCCTCGGCCACGCTAAAGACTTGCTCAACTGCACGAGGGATCATACCCGCTGTGCTCTCAGTCTGCGGAAAATCAGTGACATCAAGATGGGATTGACATCAGATATAACGAAAGAGATAACACGTACAGGGCCACCTTCCATGGTAAACGACTTGCCGGACCCGGTCTGGCCATAGGCGAAGATGCAGACGTTGTACCCGTCCACGCAGCTTTGCGCCAGCTGTGATACCTCTTCGAATACCTCCGCCTGTGTTGAGTCGGGTTCGAAGACCTAGCACTGATCATGAGTCTCGGAGATGCGCATGGCAGAAATACTACATACTCGGTCGAAGCTGAAATTCCACACTTCCTTCCTCTCTTGGCCAGTGGCGCTCTCACTAGACGAGCTGAGCACAATCTCTTTATGATCTCGGCGGTCAGGGTAGGCTATACTTGCAGTTGCCTCCTTCCTGGCAGCGTCCAGTTCCTCAGGAGAAAGGTCCTCGATGGAGGGAGAAGCACCGTTTGGTGAACCCGAGCGTGAGTTGGCAGGCGCAGTCAAATCTGACGGTAGAATCGGTCGAACACGGCAAAAGACGCGGATATTGCCCTTGAGCTCTTGCACCATATTGTGCAGCTTCCTCCGCACACCCTCAGCTTCCCGGGCATCTTGCTCGAGCTCCGCAATCCTCTTCCGCGAGCTCTCCAAGTCCAGTTGAAGTTGGGAGATAGTGGCAGTAGCAGCATCCAACGAAGCTTGTACCGCGTCGCATTGAGCCTGCAGCACGTTCTTTTGCGTGGCCAAGGTAAGCTGCGCGGTCGATTGAGATGAGATGGTCGCCCGCAAGGACGTCACCGTTTCCCTCTCCCTCTCCAGATCGCTCTGCGCAACCCTCAGATCCTCTCTCAGCTCCCGCATCTCCCTGTCCTTCTTCCGCAGCCCCGCCTCATATTCATCCACCTCTTGTGCATGCCTCTTCTTTAGGCTCTGTATCTCATCGCTGTAGTTATCGAGCTCCCGGCGCTGTGTCATCTCCTGTGTTCGCGCCTCCGCGAGCTGCCTCGACATGAGCAGCTGGTTCTCCTGCAGCTCCATCACCTTCGCCTTCTCAGCCAGCATATCTTCGGACAACCGCGCGAGGTCGGCCGCTCGGGCTTCCTCCACGGACGACACCCGCTCCTGGAGGGCCTGCAGGTCTTTACCATTCAATCCGCCCGCGCGAGCAGCGGTCGTACCAGCCCTCGCGGCCGCACCTGTCCTTGACGTAGTAGCTGTGCGGGTAGCAGTCGTCCGAGTGGTGATAGTCGCAGTCGTCTTCGGCGGGGCACTTGTGGCACGAGCCGTCCGCGGCGCCCTGCTCGTGGACGACGCAAACGACGGCGCCTGTGGCTTCGTCAGCGGTGGCGGGCCATGTCCGAGCGTCGAGCTTTTCAGATTAGTCGTCCTGCTCGACGGCTGGAGTGGTCGGTTCGCACGAGAGCCAGCAGGGCCGATGGCAGGTAATTTCGTTGCGCGGTCGGTCGCTTCGAGTTCCTCTTCGGTGGGTTTCCGCTTGAGCGTTCTGGTGGTGACGGTGTTCGCTGCCGTCTTCGAGGGCGCCATGGAGGGCGCGGCGTCGTGAGCGCGGTCGGGGGAGGAGTGTAAACGGGGTAACCGCGACATCAAGGTTGTGACAAAGAACCAAGCAGCCGTGACAAACCGCGACAAGCGCTCGACGCGTCCTCGTCACGTGATCGTCTTACCACTTCCTGCACCGGTCACCAAATAGCATTTCCCATCTGCCATAAATGTAGACAGACAGCCCTCGAAACCCAGTGTACTATACGAAACCAGGGCTATGTAGCAACAGGCGCAGCAATAGAATTAGGATTATAGCGTAAATGTGCCCAAGATACCCTGCACAAAGTTCCTCGCATTGCCTGCAGCAGCGCTATACTCCGCCATGAACAGCTCGTCCTTGGGTGCTATATCAACGCAACTCATCAGTCACATATTCCCCACCACAGAGTAGACAAACTATACTACTAACCTGCTTGCGTGACGGCCTTATCCTTCGCCCACACCTCAAACACCGCGGCAGCCTCGTCCAGCTGCAGCTTCTCCGGGACGGGCAGCGCCTGCAGGCCCTTCGCGTACTCCATCTTCGTCTCGTTCATCTTGACGTACGGGCTCGTGGGTTGCTCGTCGGGCAGGCCGAGGGCCTTACGCAGTTCGAGGGGCGTGCGGTACGTCGTGTCCGCGGTTGAGAGTGCGCCGAGAACTGCACCTCTGGCCTGCGCGGGGGTTAGCATGATGTAACGTGACCGGTGGTGTTAGTGTTTCGACATGTGTGCAGGAGTGCATAGCGGGGACGTATCGGAGGAAATGACTCACGAATGACTTCCTACCACTGGCGTAATCGAGGAGTAACCGGGGCATTGAGAGATGCCACGGCTTGATGGAGGCGAATTGCGGGTCACGATACGCGGTCTTACAATACAGCGCCTGGAAGTCGTCTATTGCGAGCAACATCGGATACCTATCCGCCAAAGTTCAGTGAATCACCAGCGGCCTAACAGACAAGAGAAGCGAGAAAGCAAGACATACCTCGTCTGCTTCCCCAGCTCCTCCATCAACGCGCTAAGCACCGTCGGCGCCAGATACACGTCCCTCGTGCCAATTTCGATGAGGTCCACCAGCCCGCTGCCGGCGGGGAGGGATGACCTCCTATCGAGAGGGATATCCTGTGACGTGTGGAGATGCTGCAGCTTTTCGGCGTTGACGGTTCGGAAGCGCTGGAGGGTCTGAAACGCGAACTCGGGTTGCAGGTACGTTTGCGTGCGCAGGTCGTAGGTGTATGTCGTGGTGGAGTTGACGAGACTGATCGCTGGGGTAGGGAGAACATGGATAGTCCGGTACGCCGAAAGGCTGGGGTCTGAGGAGAGCGCACGCACCTCTTGGGATGTAGAGAACCATCCACCCACTACGGACTGCGTACTCCACCGCTTGCAACAACAGGAAACTCTTTCCACACCCACGAGATCCCGCTATTGAACGTAAGTCATGGAGTATTCCGTTGAAGTTGCAATGCGCACGTACTCATCACCAGCCGCGTCTGCGAACTGGGCAACTCCGCCGCAGCTTGCAGTTTATCTATGGTGCTTACGGTAATATCCCGGATCACGCTTAACGGTTTCGACGCGATGCGGAACTATAAGCAAGTATGAGAAAAATCGATTGAGAGACGCGGGGATACGAGCGTACTTCAAGGAGTATATTCGTAGGCAGTCCGAATATGCGCATAGGGTCGTTGTCGGGACCGGTGAATGCCACCGCGTTACCGACGTGCGAGGGCGTGGTGAGTTCCTGGGATGAGAGGGATTACGATATTAGTCTTGCGTTCGACACTGGCGACGTACCGGGACGAACGACCGCAGGTCAACTTCGTCAGCACGGCCGGTCTGGAAGATGGGTTTCTGAAGCTGAGATGCTGATAGTGGTCGGAACGCCTTGAACTCGGAGTGAGTATACCGTATGTGTATGATGTAGAATCGCACGTACGCCAGCACCGCCGCTGTTCTTCTTGGGTGCACTGGCTTTAACTTTGAAGTTTTTGTTGCCCTTGAAGCTCTGGGACTCTGCAGATATTACGCACTGAACAAATCAGTCGCAATGCACGTAACACCTGCGCGCACTTTTCTGAGAGACCTTCTGCTGCTGACCCTTGGCAGCATAATGCCGCTTCTGCACCGTCGCCTGGAGCACATTGGACGGTCCCGGAACCGCTCTATGTAGCACACATTGCGCTTGCCGGAGCACAGACAGGCTGGAGGGAGCAGACATCGAGACCAGCCACAGCCGGCAGCGTAGGGCTTTCGGCGAACGGAACGATAAATTCGCTGTCAAGTCCAACTGTTCGGGACCGCCTAACTGTGGGAACTTTGAGTATAATCGGACGTCTTCATTAATTGTGGGAATATTATTCCCGCTACCTTGGGGAGCGGGTCTTGCGACCAAGTGTGTTCGCACTTTCTCCGCCATTTTTGCAAGATCGGTCAAAGATCTGACCTGCCCTCAACAAACTATGTAATATCTTTCACATCCAGACGCTTTTGGTGAATTGGCACTCCGAATGGTTGGATCCGAGGCGATGTGGCTGATAATAGGACCCTCGAAAATACCGATAGACACTGCAGGAGTTGCAGTCGTTAGGGGGGGGGGGTGCAAAACATTGTATGAAAGGGAATTTTGCGAGCTCTGATTGGCTGGGAATTCCCTTTCCTACAATCTTTTGCACGGCCCTAAAGACTGCAACTCCCGAGGTGAGATGCAGGTGCAACAGAAAAGGTGGGTTTGAGCAGGGGATGCCGGACGGTGTCTGGACACCGATGAAGGTCAATGTCAGTAATGCCGGTGATTGTCCGGACACGGGAGGCCAG
>NW_006920414.1:2073118-2101716 GCF_000344685.1 Gloeophyllum trabeum ATCC 11539 | reverse complement strand
TTTGAGCAGGGGATGCCGGACGGTGTCTGGACACCGATGAAGGTCAATGTCAGTAATGCCGGTGATTGTCCGGACACGGGAGGCCAGCTGCCACCCCGGGCACTGAGTCTTGCACCGGCATTTATTGGTATTTTCGGAGGTCCTCTGGTAATGTGGACTACATGTAGTCATACACATGCAACTCTCCTATGTATTGAGTATTGGTCGGACATTACCCTGTGATATGTTGAGTTTACGATGTGAAGAAGTGTCTTCACCACCTTCACTGTGACGAACGAGCTCGGGTATATACGGGCGTCCTTCCCCTTTCCCCCTTTTCCTTTCCGTCAGTCGTGTTGCATACGGCTGAGATGAGTTTCGTGTTCACGCTGCATTATTCATGTACCTGACAGCGTATACTAGATTCATTGTTACTAGGTACATACACCACTATACATAGTCATGTTGCATACAGCTGAGATTGACTGCCACTAGTTTCTACACGATACAGGTCGCACATAAAAAATGTGTTACTACCAGTGAATTACGAGGAAGGCTCTTATCTAGCTTGTTGGGGGTCAAATTAGCAAATCTAAGAGAAAATATGGAGCTGGCTAAGTCTGACCGCTGGTCCGGAAATTTTGATATGCAAGACCATTCTGCTTCCTGGCTCTCAAGCACCCCTCATACCAGTGACACAGAGCACATGAGACTATGAGCTTCAAATCTTCTGTACATATATCCCAAGGTAGCGGGCTCTGCCGCCCGGAGGGTGGCGCTACCAGCCTTATTCAGATAAGGCAACTCTAGGAATGCGTCATTGACAGGCACAAATGTCAATCAAACGCTGTCCCGCCGCTGCTCACTGGGTCGGTTTAAATGCCTGCAGGCTGCAACTCCACCTCCAACACTCACTTGTACCTAAACATTTTATAGCGCGCTCGTTACCCCCAGCATGCCGCCCCAGGTGGACCTTGTCGTCGTCTTCCGCGCGTCTTCGCCTCGCCCGGTGTCGAAACCGCAGGCCCGGGAGGACGCGGAGCAGGCAGAACGACAGTACACGAACCTCATCGACACGCTGAACAATGGTGGTCTGAAAGCGGTGGGGAGGAGGGGAGAGAACGCGGGTCAGTTACTCGTTCTGGTGTGGTGCCCGTCGGCGACGCTTGTCCGTCTCGTACACAGTGAGAGGTGCGTGTTCAAGTAAGCATTGCGGGCGGACAATACTGGCGTGCGATGACTGGACACTTGACTCTACGAGACCAGCGGGTGCCAGCCTTCATAGCATGCATTGCGGCAAGATATAGTCTTGCTCAATAGTCGTTCTAAGCAGGTGCAGCCCCTCCAGCAGGCTCCTTCACAATCGCAGCCCAGACATTCGTCCTTACGCACATGCAATGATAACATCTGCCTGCTAACATATTTCCTGCAGATATTCGGACTTCCTCTCAGGTCTGCCAATCACGCGCCGTATGAACGATTTGGACAATGTCCCTACCCTCTCGCCTGCTGACCGCCTGCGCCTTATTCATGCGTATATCACGTCCACTCCTTCTGACGGCGGTCTTGGAGTTCTTCCGGCCTCAAGTCACTGGGACCGTGTTGAGTCGGTCATGGCACTGCACGACCACGAGTTTAATGAACATTGGATCCGGTCCTGGACAACCCGCCAGTCTGGCTCCGTACACTTGGACAAGATTCGGGAACAGGTATGCCCTAAATGATCGCACGCCCATCACCTCTGACGTACTGTTCTTAGTTCGGCGAGTCAGTAGCCCTGTACTTCGCCTTTCTCTCCACATACACGAAGTCCCTGCTCATCCCCTCTGCTCTGGGTATCGCCTTCTACTACCTGGGCACACCCTACTCCCCTGCATACTCTATCCTCGTTCTCTTGTATTCTGTCACCTTCGTCGAGTACTGGCGCGTGCATGAGCGCATGCTCTCCGTCCGCTGGGGCACGCGTGGGTCGTTTCGGGTCGAGAAACGCCGGGCGGATTACAAGCCCGGGTTCGCCTGGTGGCGGCGGGAGCTCAGGACGCTTGCGAGTGTGCCAGTGATTGCGTGCTTCGCGGGTGTCCTGGCGCTCTTGCTGACCGCGATGTTCGTGTTTGAGGCGTTCGTGACGCAGCTGTGGTCTGGACCAGGTCAGAAATGGATTGTGAGTGTGAGAAGTACCTTTCACCGGAAAAAAACTGGTAACCGTCGTAACAGGGATTCACCCCGACAATACTGTTCATTGCGCTCGTCCCGCGCTTCCTGAGCTTCTACCAGCGCTACGCGGTTCGCCTAACTAACTGGGAAAACCACGCGCACCAGTCATCATACAACCGTTCCCTCACCCTCAAGACCTTCTCTCTGTCCGCCATCGTGGCATACCTCGGCCTCGCGCTCTCCGCGTTCATATACGTCCCCTTCGGCGAGACAGTCATGCAGAACGTGCAGATGTTCCTGGAGAAGAGCGACGTGGTGCAGGGTACCGGGTTCCTCGCGAGCCTCGCCCTCACTCCCGGTGTGAACGCGACCAAGGTCGTCGGAGACGAGGGCAAGCGGTTCTGGGTCATGGACACGCAGAGCGCGCGCAGGAAGCTGAACCCGAGCCGGCTGCAGAACCAGATGTACGCCTACACGGTAACGAACCAGATCATCAACTTCTTCCTCGAGAATGTCCTCCCGTTCGCGATGCGCGCGGTCGACTCGGTGCGCAACGGCCGGCCGGTGTGGGACGCGTTCACGACTAGTGCGAGCAGCGTTGGGCGGAAGGGTAAGAGCCCGAAGAAACGCGTCGTGTTTGAGGACGAGTCGAGGGGTGAGGGAAAGGATGAGCGCGAGTTTCTGGAGGAGGTCAGGAGGGAGGTCGCGCTGCCCGAGTATGAGGTGTTTGGCGACTTTTCGGAGATGGTTACCCAGTTTGGGTACGTTGTGCTCTGGAGTTCGATATGGCCTCTTGCACCCGGTAAGCATCGCAGTCGTTTACTGATATCACTGACGGACAAGAGCTAATTCCGTGTGTACAAACTACAGTCATGGCATGGGTCAACAACGTCATCGAGCAGAGCTCGGACGCGTTCAAGATTACCGTGCATAACCGACGGCCTATTCCCGTCCGCACGGACACGATAGGCCCTTGGCTCGACACCCTGACGTTCATCACCTGGCTCGGCGCACTGACGAACTCGGCTCTAGTGTACCTCTTCCGGCCGTGCTGCGGTGACGAGAGAGGGAACAGCACCACCATGGTCCGCGACCATCCTCACACCGTGGCCATTGTCGGCAATGGAGAAGGCCAGGCGACGAGGCCCACGGCGAACCAGCTGGTGGTGACAGCGACGCTGATTGCGCTCACAGCGAGCCACGGGTTTATTGTCGTGCGGGCTTTGGTGAGGCACTTGATGGAGAATATCGTCTGGAAGGGAAGCAAGGAGGTGCAGGAGGCGGAGGTTGTCGAGAGGCAAGTGAAGGAGAGGTACTTGGAGAGTATTGGGATCGGGAAGCAGGCGAACCTCGACAAGGTGCAGAATTTGGATGGGGAGGCGGACGCTAACGGGAGAGATGCGTTCTGGGTCGCCGATGAAGGCCTGGAAGAAATTCGAAAAGCAGTCAAGGATGCGTGAAAGGAGGTGGATGGCTTGCAAACAAAATCAGCGGGACTTCACGGACTTGTTACGATATATGAAGAACGGAAACCCAGAGCCTGAGGCTTGCCCGTCATCATGACTTATTAATACGATAGTTAACGAATGTAGTAAATACACGTGTACCTCCTCTTCTCAACCATGCAGCACCTGTGTTCTAAGTGTAGTACTCTAGCTGCTTATTCCATTCATCCAGCGTTGCAATCCTTATGCCTTCGGTTCCTGGAGCACTCCTGAGGCGCGCAATAGCTTTGGGACATGGCAAGCCCTCCAGTTAAGACAGTTGCTCGTCTACTAAGTCTTATTTAGGAGTATCAAGCCTAGGCAAGCCCTAACCCCAGCTGAAATTATGGACCTCATCCTATTATTCCGATTTGTTCCCGACAAGGGATGGACTCGGAAGCATTCGACGCATCCGACCGAATGCAACAGTCATCATGAATATTCCTTCCGAGGAACAATAGCCCATCACCTTCACAGCATTGACAGAGTATAAAAGGCATCCGTACAAAGGCAAGTGTGCCACCTCACCAGATAATTCTCCGATCGCACACGCTCACCTGTACACCACGCTCGAATATCCTGAAACAAGTCATCCGGGGACGTGATGTCGGGAAACAGCACAGAGTTCGAATCTATGGAGCTCCCCGTCGTTAACCGTCAGTGGGAAATCAGTCAACCAGAGGAAAACTTTATGGTCGTATGCCACCCGTATCCCTCGGGGTACCCGAACATGGAGACTGGCCAGGACGCGCAGAAGCTGGCCTTATGGCTCGCGTGTATTCTTGGGGACCATGACTACCTGCTTTCCTTGCGGTACAAACCGTCGGTACGTGCTGATACTGCTCCAGACGATGTTGCGCCACATGCTAGACATACTGCTTTCCCTTCATGCGCATGCCACCGGGTGCTAAATATCAACACCATTAAACACAGTCGCCACTCGTTGTATTCGGAGTTTCAGGGAGATTCACGGAGCTCAGGAAACTTCTCGGAGCGCATGAATGGTCCTATTTTTTGAAGTCCCCCGAGCCTGATGAGGCAGGCAAAGTGAGCAAGATCTTTCCTTGCAGGTATAAGACGGCCGGCGAGATTCAGAAGGCCGGTAAGTCGTATATTTGTCTTCGCGAGCCATCGTGAGGTCTGTCCCTCGCTTGACACATCTCTTTCAGCCTGGAAAGAGTGCCGGATCAAAGAGTCTTGGTTCTACCCTGAAGGTCTAGAGTGGCGACGGATGAAAGCGTACGTTGTCTGAGTTTGCGTTCATCCTTACAGGCTCTTAGCCCTTCCCGCAATGCTCTGCCGCTAGTAAAATCAAAGATCCCTACCCCGTGACCGGGAGGTGCGGCCTGCCAGGTGACAATGTAAACAAGGACGGCTTGTGCCTTCCACTTCCAGCAGATCTTTTCCCTCCCCCAAAAACTCCAAAGCTGGCGCCTGGTATGCAATACTCTCCGTAATCCACTTGCATTAGAGCCGGCACTGAATATTCGTCTGACTGACACTGGTAGGCTCGAGTGGATGGGTCCAAGAGAAGACTGGAGGTCCGTCCCTCCTGAGACAACCAAAGGTGTGTGGCGCGTGGTCTAAAGGAGCACCTGCGATCAAGGCAGCCAAGAGTGATGCGTGGCTATCCTTGAATGCAGCCCAAAGCATTACTACCGTCGCCCGTGAGTCGCTCTCTTTATTTACATCCGCCATCCCCTATATACTTGATCCGCAGCCGCGATGACCCGCGGAGCCAATATATCTTCTGGCAGCACTACGAGCAACGCTTCGGAGTTCCCAATAACGCCCAGGCCGGTTTCTCTTGAAGTAGCGGATCCCGATGCACTAGATCTTTCTCGCTTCTCGATCTCGGAGGATACCGGCGACATCCCGGACGGACACATCTTACCGCTTGCTGATTCTGTGACCGCACCTACTACTCCTGTGGATCCAACCGAAGACCTATGGAGGGGACACGACTCTTGGCCAGCCGAAGACGCGAAAAGCACCCTGGAGCCTAAGCAAGGAAAAAAGAAGATCGTTATACAGGATCAAGACGAGCTTGAAGACGGATGGAGTCAAGTCAAGAAGGGCCGCAAGCAGCGCAGGGGCAAGAACTGGAACTGATTCTGACAGATTCTCGCTCTTTTCTCCCTCTCTCTCTTTTGTCTTTTTCTGTTTCTTTCTCGCTTCCTTCTCGCTATTACCTTGTGTCTCAGAAGCCTTCAAAGATCATCTTATGTAGCCTTACCGTCATGTATCGAAACGCATCCATGTACTGCATCCCGCGACCGCTCGTTATACATGTCATGAATATCTATGTCTTGCCGAGTCTCAACCAAGACCAATGCTACTAAAATATTACATTCAGGTGCGTAGAAGAGATAATGGCAGTTGCCTTCGATGCAGCATCAGGGATATCGAGCTCCTATATCTTGAGACCTGGCATAATGACCTTCCTCCCTGTGACCTGGTTAGCTCGGAGTTCATTGATGATCTTGTTGACATTCTCCAGAGGCTCAACCTGGACAACAGGACGCACAGCACCCTTTCGTGTTGCAGTTAGCAATGGCTGACTGAACTGTGCAAATGGAGTCCTCACATCAGCCAAAAGCTTGAGACTGCTCTTCACATCGTCCTTGGACCCGTACAAAGTGGGCAAAACTGGCGCGAAACCGTAAGTTGTCTGGTTCCACCGCAATGTCTCTGTGCTTACCATAGACATCAGCGAGGATGAGTTCAATGGAAGTGAATGTCATAGTTTCCTCGCTGACGCCAACCTACATAATCGAGTAAATCAGCAATATACCAGTCACGCATCTCCAGAACCACGTACGACAACAATCTTCCCGTGCTTGCCAAGGGTGTTGGAATCAGCCTGAGTGGCAGCTTTGGCGAGGGTAAATGCTAGCAAAGTCGTCAATGCTTATATTCATACTAGTACGCGGATCAAGCCAGTTAACTCACTCTGGCTAGTGGCAACAAAATCAAAGACAATGTCTACAGTGAGCTTCTTGGTCGTAGTAGCGTCTGTAAGCTCCGCAAGGTCGAAGGCCTTCGTAGCGCCAAGCTCAAGGGCTAGCTGCCGCGCGGCAGGTTTGTAATCGCAGGCATAAACGGTGGCTCCATAGTGCTTGCACAATTGTACTGCCTGGTGGCCGAGGCCACCGATGCCGATGATCAGCACCTTTAAGTCACTTCTCGGACGTAACTAGCGAATGAATCATTATTTCATAGTCCATGAGCGGGTGGTGATTGAGGACATACGCCGGCGACGTTGTGGACAGCATTGTAAACTGTCAATAGTGAATCAGCAGCGAGAGCAGCGATTTCCGGTTTGAGACCGTGAGGCTAAGAGTAATAAGCAGTCATCGGAACGCTCGATTGATGATGTAGGTAGGTATACTCACCACTGGGACGAGCTGGGAATCTTCGACCAGTACATACTCGGCGTATCCACCGTTCATACCGATTCCAGTAGAGTCAATTATGGGTGCAACACCGGCTGCCTTAGCAGCACAAGGGTCAATTACCCAGACAGCGTAAAGGTGGCCTTCCTCAATCCCAGTCACGTCTGGACCGAGCCTAGGTATTATTTGGTTAGATATAGAGTGGTGGTATGTGCCGGTATAACTCACTGTACTGGAATGCCAACGATCTCGTGACCCAGAATCACTGGGTTGGAAAGCGGGAAGGAACCAGAGAGAAAGAAGACATCGCTGTGGCATACTGCACTTGCCGTTACCTTGAGAAGCACCTGCTTCTTGAACGGAGTTGGGATAGGGTATTCCTTTAAGACGAGATCGTTATTGCCAGGCTCGTAGATCGCAGCCAACATAGTATTCAGAGTCATGATAAGGGTGATCACTGGGTAGGGGCGAACTTATAGATCTGAGTACTTTCCTGACCCACGGACTCCAGGCTGCCTTTAATATCTGCCAAAGGAACAGCCTCCGAGTCAGTAAACGAGAGGAGAAATCGGACCAGCACGATATCCCAGGGGTTGTCTGCCCCATGGCTGTGGGGACAAGGGTATCGCGGTCGCAATCCGGAGATTCAGACTAGCTCCTCTCTGTCTAGCTATGTAGAGACAAGTGGTCGTCCGTGATTTCCAGAGAAAAGGCCTGAGACTTCTCGCAATCCAGCGCAAGCTAACAGACGAAGACATTTGAGAGAGGCCGTATACACTGGGTGGCGGATATCATAGCTTCCGACACCAGGCATCGTTCAATGCTCGTAGCTCAAGCTCAAGGGCGAAGAGTCGCTAGAAGCCGCGAGATTCCGGTAGGATCGAAACACCATTTCAGTTATACCATTGGGTATACAGATCAGCTACAGCGATGAGCACTGCCATAGGCATCCGTTCGTGCGGTCTCTTTTCCTGACTAGGCCGTAAACCTTCGCATTTGCCACCGTTATAGGTCTTCTGGATGTAGAAGCCCCCCCTGCTTTTTTGATCCTTGATTCTGGGCCAAAAGGCTGAGAGCAGGCTGCAGTTACCGCAAGTCAGAGTAAAAGTAGTAGTCGGGGACATCGGTCTGGAGGAAAGTGTTTGCCGATGTATTCGGACTCGAGAGTTTGAGCTTATGCCC
The DNA here is from genome assembly GCF_000344685.1 of Gloeophyllum trabeum ATCC 11539. Lineage (NCBI taxonomy): Eukaryota > Fungi > Basidiomycota > Agaricomycetes > Gloeophyllales > Gloeophyllaceae > Gloeophyllum > Gloeophyllum trabeum. The sequence continues at coordinate 2,093,522 of NW_006920414.1, read as the reverse complement.
TTGGGGAAGAAACAAGGATTAGTCCATTCTTGCAATGGCACTTCGGAAACCGCTAAAATGCTAGTGTGCATTGCAAGGTGGCGCGCAGTATCAAGGACCGCATTTGTAGCTCTCGTTAAATTGGCCTTCGTATCATGTGCATCTTGTGCAGGAATTCGGGTAGGCCTTGGAGACTAGATAGCCGAAACAAGGGGCTAAAGGTACTCTTCCTCGAAGCTGCGAGCATTCGTTACCAGCATGTACGTATACGTATACTAATAGTGGCAAGGGTGGTGTATCAACAGATTCCAGCAATACCCGATTGCGATTCCAATTGTAGCGAGTTGTCCATCCAAGATTATACTCGCCTTTGGTACTTACTGATCATAAAGACCGTCTAGCCGCACCAGTCATAGTCTATGGGCACTCTATCCACCCATACGGCAGGCGTACCGTCCGGAACCTCGTCGCCACCAAGGAACTACAGACCCGATCTTTTCTCCGAGCATCATATCATTCTGCGGCGCAGCGTCCGCTGCACAAGGTGTTTGATGGCAATACATCATGCCCAGGTCCCGAGGATCGTATAGAAGATTTCGATGTTGCTCACTACACTTCACGGTAGTTGCACACACCTTCAAATTCTACCTACAGTAACTGTATAAGAACTGATGATACGTGCTCGCGTGGATGTGAAACATGAGCCTAGGTTCTGCTGCATTACCAGGTACTAGCTCACCACCTGCTTCACGACGCCTCAAGCATCATCCTTGCTTGTCAACGTTCCACACGGCCTGCAGACCCCGTCTCTGAGAGGCCTCTGGATGCATGGCTTCCCGGAGTGCATCAGGGCTAATCTGCGTGCCGTTAGCTCGTCAGACCGCGGTGTATAAAGTCCCGAGTATCCCGCTTGAACCTTCTGTTCCCTCAGTTGCTTCCCAGACGTCGCTGGTGTTGCAAGACTTGTCATGTTTACCCGCGCCACCTTCCTCAGCCTACTAGCTGGCTTCTCATGTCTCTTCCTCTCAGCCCCTGCTGTCAGCTCCGAACTATACCAGCGTGACCTTCCTCCAGGGCTTCCCGCCGATTGCTACTGCAACACCCCAGGCTGTCAATATGGGATCATCAGCCAACCATACCGTATCACGACCTCCCAGATCGTCGCTCCTGACGGTACTAACAAGGGAAATTCAGCTTCCCCAGGTGACTCGGTACGCGTTTGTGATGACACATCGATACAATCCATACATGTCTGACATCGCGGGTGTTGGATGGCAGCTCATCTTCGCGTGGGACCCTCTGCCGTGCTACCCCAATAACACACTGGCCATCGGAATCTTGCAGGGCTCGCAGCTCGGCTCGCTATACACCCCAGACAATGGCCTTGTTGGACCCGTCCTGCTCAATTTGGGGGGGCGGAACGAATCCGCCAATTATACTTACGTGTTCAATGACATTGGGATGGTTCACGGCGACTTCTATCGTCAGTGTACACCTATTCAAGTCCAAAGATATGCTTACTGAATGATTTTCCAGAGGCTTCGCTCATGGTGTATAACACTACTACTGGCGTTCCGTATGTGGTATCCGGTATTGACTTTACCTGGGAGACGCCCGTAAGCTTTTCGCTAGTACGCCAAGTATGAGAACTCACAAAAGCGCAGTACCCTTATTAGATAGTCCGTGCATTTTTCTCATAAAGAGGACACCTACTTGAATAGGAGAGGACACGTAGACGAAGCAAAGCTACATCAGTAAGCTTTGCAGTCTCTACCGTACTGGTCTTGTCTATGTTTAGGTGGCTGCTGTAGGAGACGTTACTTTACTTCGGACTCGGACGATGCAACATACTCGGGTTTCTCAGTTTCTTGAACAAAGAACCCATCCTTGATTTTGCGTGACATGTGGTACACTTGTACTTACGCGTGGAACCTACTGACTCTCAGACCGATAAAATGTTGACGAGATTGCTACACATCTTGAGTCTAAGTCTCCATGTGAAACAAGGGCATGTATACCGGTAGCTTGAGGACAGGGTGGCGAACTCCTTTGAGATCTCATGATTCGTAGCCCCTTGGATGAAAGGGGCACGTTAGCGTTGTGCGACTTCGCTTGGGAGAATAGCCATTTATGGTACCCAAGATACCAGATTTAGAATTGTGATGGCAAAAGTGCATGAGTGAATGACTGAAGGGCATAACGGATGGTCCCGCATTCACATATATTAGCAGCTTTGAGTATCTTGTTAAATTTGGCTCTTCCTGCTTCTTGCGTTCTCGAGAGTCGAAGAGACAGAGTTATACTCTGTGCTGTAGTAGAGCCCGGCAATACCCGACAGCGAGCGTTCAGTATGCACGTGTTTTGCCACAACGCGGTCCCGCGTGACGTTGATCGCCCAGACGCGTTCGCAGCCGCTGTGGCTGAGACAACGCTGTCCATGGACATCCCTGCCCTACCGACGACTCTGCTGCTCCTTCTACACTTGCACCTGCTCAGCTATCCAAATGCCAACAACACCGAATTCGACGAGAACATATTCAATGCACATGTCCGTGGAATACGGGAACGCGCCAAAACCATGGAGGAAATTAGTTATTTCCTGGTGGGAAAGATCGAGGGAAACGCGAAAGCCGTGCGTACATGGTTGATCTAATATCTGTATTTTTTGCCTCTGATGGGTGTGCTAGGTATTTCCAGCATATCCATGCCTTCGTCCATCGGACGCTACGGCCTTCCGGGCGGCCCTCACCAAATATCTCGAAACACTGCGTCACGCAGCCTTGCATCCTAAAGCATCTACTGATCAGCTGCGTAGACTAGGCAAGACTGTCAAGCAGAGCCCTTCAAGTGGGACGCCTGGTGTGGAGCTCGCATGGTGGTGGAAAGATGTGATGGTCCGTAAATCCTTATTAGAGGAGTGCTCCGGAGACAAGTGCGTTCTCCTGACCTGAGCCTGCCGATGACTGCTCATTTCGATCAGGTTTGAACGCCTAATGCTGGCGCTATCTACGCATGCACTTGTGAAGGGGCTAGATGGGCAGTCGGTACCTTCCGCCATTGATGCATCATCAATGGCTCCTGTGAGTGTTTCGGACTCGATCGATACCTGGCACAGACACACTGAGGCAGATTAAAGAAAGTGCTGCAACACGAGATGCAACGATACATCCAACTCCTTTCATGCACGCAATCAAGCCGTCGTACATGGGAGCGTGTCGCTGGTGATCTGTGGAGACAACATGATGATATCAAGCTATTGCGTGTTTGTACACGATTTCTCCCATCATTTTCCTAACCTATGCTTAGCGTCCATCGTTGTCTTGCACAGGAGCACCTTGCTGCCTCAGGACAGGGTTCTAAGATGAAATACGACAACCTCAGCACCGATCGTCTGTCCTTGTTAGCTGAGTCCAGAAGACATGACTTGTTGAAGAGCCACTGGACGGGTACCGTCGGACAACGCTGCCTGGATAATGCCATAAACATAGCGGGTGTCAGACCATCTGATACGTCGGCGTATAGCCTGGATGGTCCTCGCGATTTATCTGGTTCAACTTCGGAAAATAAGGATAATCCTAATCAACTAGTGAGCATAGCACCACATTGTCCCCTCGTTTCCTGACGCACCAAGCGCTGAAACAGGCAATTCAGCTTGCGCCGCAATCGCTACCGATAGCCGCTGCCCACCACCCTGTTAATGTGCGCAGACTCGCGAAGTCCGTGTTCGACAAACCGAAGAAAATGGCGATGAAGGCCAATGAGAGAGGAGGTGCAGCGCTGCAGGATGGTGAAACGTCGCATAGCCTCGTCAGGATGGACGAGCAAATGGACACTGAAAAGAGATTACAACGTGTCCTGCAAGACGCTCTTGCCAAAACGAAGAGGGTCGGAAATGAAATCGGCGAGGGCCTGAAAGAGCTTCGAAAGCGCCGGAAGCCGCCAGTGGAAGGGATCAGCGCTCACCGAATCGAGTTATGGAATGGACCGACGCTCGATCATTCTGCGGTCGACTTCAATGTAAGTGTTTCCATGGCTTGTTGTATTCTGATGAGATAGGTGGCGTGTACCTCACGTTCTTCCACCCAGTCCACCGTGTCGTCTGACCTTCTAACGTCGCTTGCGTTGCCTCCTATTACCGCCGACAATGCTCTGGAGGATCGTGTTAGACATATACGAGAAACCCTTCTCCCACCTTTCCCAGCCATCCCAGGAAGCAACGGTGGCGCTGCACTCGACGTTCCACTAGGGGCAAGGGGTTCAGAAGATGAAGTGTCTGTGGACAATGGAGGTCAATTGGATCACATGAAATCATCCGCAGGGTCTGCGCGGACACCTCGCCGGTCATATGTGACGTCGACGCCCCCCAAGTCTGTTAAGCCCCGATTGGCGCGCTCCCAGAAGGTGACGCACAAGGAAACCGCACCCGTCCGCGCAAAACCAACACCGTCTGCGAAAAGTGGGAAGACTGTTCGACGAAAGTCGAGAGTCAGCATAGCGCTCGCGAGAAGGAAGACGTCGGCACAAGGGAAGGAAGTGGACATGGTACGTTTCTTGCTTGGTGACGTACCGCCCTGACTCCTCATGCTGCTACAGATCACCGATGATATCGTGAACACCTCTACGACTATCCAGGACGAGAGTGATATTCCGATATATGCCACCCCAAGACCAAGACCTGGGAGTACCATCACGCTGCTTACAAGGTCTACTGTAAAGAAGACCATACCACCCGCTCGGAAACTGCAACGTGATGACTCAGAGACGAATGATTTGGATCTTTCTCTGCCTGAGGCCCTAGGTATCGGGAGCGAGGCCGAATGGACCGACGACGATCTAGTTCGAGAGGACTCGGAGGACGACCTACAGTACGAAGGAAACAGCATGAGTCTGGCGGATATCCTCATGAGAGCGGGGGACACGACGCAATTCGATCTTCTCGGTAAGTACTGATTCATGGAAATGCGTTGTCGATCGGGGCAGCAATGAACATGCTTGGCTGACCACCCTATCTTTCAGACGGGGGACGGATTAACCTCGCTGACCAGAGTATGGGATGGGACTGAACGCTATCAAGGCCTGTATTTGCTATGGGAGCTATCTTCCGTTGCAGCGGTACTGGGGCTCTTCGTGAAGGATGATGATTCGATATCACATCAAATCTATCTTTATGGCTTGTTGTATACGACAAGATTCGTGAAAGAACAGACTCGATTGAATTGCTGAAAGGATTGTTTCCTCGTGCAAACGAGGGATCCACGTGGTCCACATCTATCGTGGCTCAAGCACTCCCGATGATCATCCTTGTAAGGGCACCGCTCTCGATCAAGTATGTAGGCCTTGTTCTTCATTGAGTATGAGCTTCTATCATGAACACTCTTGATTACGAGCGATGAATACGTTTATTATGAACATTACCAACCGAATCTAGGCGGCGTGAACATCTATATAATACAATAATCACGAGACGAGGAAATAACAGCAGATAAACAACGGACGGCCACCACACATTGTACTATGTACATTTTGGACATAGGCATCCGTCGTATAAGTAGTAAAGAGTCTGGCTACGGTATCCAACAAGGAGGGGAGACAAAAGAAATAAGTTTGATAATCAAGGACGTGTGAATAGTTCATGAGACGGAAGGGCGAATAAACAGCGATAGGATATGATCTTGAGAGTACGGTCGGCGGCGGAATATTTATCGACAAGAAAACAAATCGTCCGGATGCCTGATGCGAGAAAGGCGCTTCATGAAACGTCGCAGTCAAAGAATAATAACTTGAGACCAGCAGAGGGATCAGGCACGCGCCTGTTAACATAGCTTGAGCTTGACGGAGAAAGTCATATCATAGCTCGGGCAAGAATATTCACTCCCTGGCGCCAGATTCCGAAGAGACGACAGGCCAGACAGATTCCCGCCTGCCTTCGCCGCGCGTCACGGACAACGGCACGGCAACCTGTCGCTGGTCGCCTGCGCGCTGTTCCTCGATCCCCCTCCTAACCCTTTCCATCATCCGCTCAGTCTTCTCCAGCATCTCCTGCAAGTTGCGCCTTCCCTGGCTCAGCTCGTGGTAGTGCGCCTCGAGCTCCTGGACGGTCGGAACAACCCCGGAGGCATACGGCATAGACACTGGCATAGACATATTTCCCATATTCATATTGTTGGACACGCCGGCCGCGGGGCCGCTCAGGTTCATCGCAGAACCGTGGTGTTGGTGCATAGATCCCGGGACAGGCGACCGCGTACCAGCGGGGGGCGAGACAGACATACCCCGCCCAGGCTGTCCGGGGTAGAACTGGCTCTGATGCTGGTGCTGGTGCATCGAACCATGTCCGGAAGGCAACCCCAGGGCGTGCGGCGGAGGGAGCATACTCGTGACTTGCGACAGCGGGCTGTGGGTGCGGCTAGGCGTCGACCCGGATCGGAGGTAGCTGCTCATGCTCCCGTGGTAGGTCCCGTAAGCGGCACCGCCGAGGGCATGGTTCAGCGGCGGCAGATCGAGCCCGGTCGACTGGTGCCCGACGAACTGCAGGGGCGTACCGCGCGAGTGGTCGAACTCGCCATGCCTCGGACTCTGTCCTCTCCCTTGGTCTCCCATCCGCGGCGAGACCCCAGACGCATCCACGCTCATCGGCACACCCATAGCACCCATCTCCCAAGAGCCAGGGACACCGGACCCTGAATCCCGGCTCTCCCTTCGCCTCTTCGCAGATCCACCGCTCATATCGCCCTCAGCCTCCTCCTCTTCCATGGGAACGACACCCTCGTCCTGGCCCTTCTTCCCGCGAGCCCTCCCGCCCTTCGCGCTGGCACCCCTGCCAGCAGCCGTTCTCCTCCTCTTCTTCGGCTGCTCGGCCTCCTCTTCGCTGTCCTCTCCCTCCCCACCACTCATGCGCTCCCCGAGCTGGCTCCCCCCACTCGTGCCAGTCTGCAGCCGGCCGACGCTGACGAGGGCCTCCGCCGCCGCCTGGTCGCTCAGCCGTCCCGAAGGGGTCGTGCTCGGCCCAGCCGCCGGGACGCGCTTCCGCCTCTTGATCACCGTCTTCTTCATCGAGTTCGGGCGGTGTGTGCCGTGGAGCTTGTAATACAGACCTAGAATCCCGGACCGCGTGTTTCAGGGTGTACGGGGAATAATTTTGAGTTTCGCGAGCGTCGCGTTTTGGGTAAAGCGTCGTCGGGCGACGGATCGTCGATGCAGGAGCGTCGATATGATAGCGGGATCGGATAATGGGAGTGACGACCACGCAGCGACAAGGGGGGCAAAAGGGAAAGGAATGATCAGCGAACACGTTCCACATGCACGAGACACGCAAAAACAAAGACGCAAAACAGGGAAGAACAGCCAGCCGCGGGGCCCGCGAACGCGAACGAATAACCCGCGCTCGACACCCGCCGAGCAACCAACACACGACCCGCAGCCCCGCTTCCCCAAACAGAAGCCGATAAGACAACGGCCAGGAAACTCAAAAACTTCCCGTCCTATCTGATAAGACAAGATTGCACCCCAAACCCAAAACCGCCCATCACGCGCCACGTGCGGCCCGCCGTAACGTCACCCCGCGTTCGAATCCGTACGCGGCCGAAAATACATGGGAGCGGGGATAGAGCGCCGCACGGGAGGCGCGTCTACCCACGATCCCAGGGCCACCAAAATAGCGGAGGGACAATACCCAGGGCCCGAAATACAGTCCCCGAAAACACCCGAGCACATCCCTCCAAAGGTGGACGGGCAGGCTCGAGCGGATGGCGCGCTGGGCGCCCAAAGGGCATAGCGTCGAGCACAAAGCCCCCGCGTCCTTCCAGACGTCTCCGTGCTATGAAAGCACCCGACACGACTGCACGGCGCGATAGCCTCGCAACAACCCCCGGTAGACTAACAGGCGTTAGGCACCAACAGCAGCAAAAGCACCGCGAAACTGGAAGCCAACAACCGCCGACCGCCGGCGTCGGATTTAAGCATAGACGCAGGGGACAGTGCGGGCCCGACAACGAGCAAAATCCCGAAAAACCAAACAAAATAGACAAGGAACCAGACACTCACCGCAAGCATTGCAGATATTATTACCCACATCGTCGCGCCTCCACAGCGGCGTCGTGCTCGTCCCACAATTCGCGCACGCAAGTGCGCCGACAGGCCCGCGGCCCTTCGTCACGCCCCCCTGCCTGCCGGGCGACGCCGGTGCGTCCTGTTGCGGGGGCGGGGGGGCGGCGTCGCGGCCTTGGGCGAGGGCGGCGGCGGGATCGCTGCAGCGGCCGCGGCGTCCTCAGCCACGCGCGAGTTAAGCGCGTTGTTGTACGTCGGGCACCCGGAGCAGGCGGAGCTCCCGCCCGTCCCGTCGCAGCGCCCGTCGCCGGGGCAAGTGCCGCCGTGGTGAGAGTCTGCGTGGGCAGCCGGGGCATGCTTGGGGGGCTGCGTGGGCGATTGAGGGGCCTGAAGCAAGGCACTATGGTTAGCATATAGCCACCATTGTACCAAAGTAGACGCGTACCGAACGGACACTCGCTCTGGGGCTCTTCCCCGCGCCGTCCTTGGCGAAATCGCGCTCTTTGCTGATCTGGTTCTGGCCGTGATTATCAGTTTGCCTGGGGCTGCTCGTGGCGCTGCTGCTGTTCTGGTTGTTATCAGCGCGCTTCGCTTGCGACTGGGACATGGCGTTTTGGTGCTGATGCTGATGCTGTCTGTTCGGCGTGGGCGTGCGCGCGAGCGAGGGCGGGCGGGGCATGTGCCGGGCCTTGAGATAGAGACCTAATAAGATAGGATAAAGAACAGAGGAGCAGCGACAGTAGTCAGCCTGGGTGTTCTATAGAGTCCGATAGGATGCAGAGCGGATATGAATGGATAATGAATATAAGGAAGGATAATCGAAATATGGACGACGAGTCGCTGGCCGACGCTGCTATGGAATTAGTGCAAGACCAGCATGCACATGTAGAGGATATGATCCCGGCGTCCAGCATATATATGTGGCCCTGGTGCAGCGCCTGAGACGCGGACAGGGAACCTCGCGGCTGGCGCGTGTCCGGAGGATGGGCCATCCCCCGTTCCTTTGTCTCGGAACTCGCGCAATCCACTCCAGGAGCACTCGTGAAGGAATTTCTTGCGCGAGCAGATCAACAAACAGACACGCTGATCTGGCAGCCACGCTGGGGGCGCGCTTGCAGATCTCCACGAAATCTCGAAGACGCGTGTACGAGCAAATACCAGCAGGGGAGATCTGCGTGCCACGCATGAATCTGGCGCCAGAAGGCTAGATGCTGGGAGGCAGCAGGGTGATATGAAAGAAGGCCTGCCGACGCCCCCTACCGAAGCCACGTGGGCGACGGGGAAAGGACAGACGATACCGGGGGACGGGATCGCGTACGGAATGCGATGGCACGAAGCAAAACAAAACAGAAACTAAGGAAAGACAAGGTCTGAAGGAGTGCTTACCACAGGCGTTGCAGATGAGCTTGCCGTCGCCGTCGCGTCTCCACAGGGGGGTGTTGGTGGTCCCGCAGTTGGAGCAGACGGGCGAGGACTGCTGCTGCTGGCCGTTGGCTGCGCCGTTGGTATTATGATTAGAGCTAGTGCCGTTGGGGCTGTGGCCGTTGGCGGGGTGGTGATTATGGGAGCTGGCGGCGTCGTCGAGGATGCGGATGGAGGGCGAGAACGCGGACGGCGACGAGTGCTGCTGCGTCGGGGACGCGGCGGACGACGAGTGGTCGTGTTGATGGCGGTGGTGGTCGGACGTCGGAGAGGACGGCGAGTACTGGGACTGGATGCGGGAGAGCGGCGACATGGACGGGTGGTGGATGTTCATAATGGGGGGCTCGAGGACGACGGGCGACATAGTATTATTAGCGTATTATTTTGCGAGGATATTGTCTCGGACGACAAGGGCGGGCAGCGGGCTGGTGGCAGCGGGGCGGTGGGCGATGACAAGGAAAGAAAAGCGAAGAGCGGGGAGAGGACAAGAGGGAAACGCAAACGAGATAAAACAAGATAACGCCCGATGGCGCCGCTCCAGCCAATCGCATACCGCGTAATTCAAATTCCCACCGTCCTAGATAACAACCTTGGTAATCATTCATATTATATTTAACTAAATTATCCGCTCACGCCCGTCCTTCTGGCTGTTGGGACGCGAAGACGAAGGCGAAGAGGGTGGGGGCATTATCGATCCATAGAAAAGAACTGCTGAGTCCGGACGCTCGGATCTATGCAAAATCACCTGAGCGGCAAGCCAGTCTCGAGCAGTTGGCGTCACTCTCTGCTCTCCCGCACGAAGCACTCGCGTCCCGATAGCCAGGAAGCATCGCCCAACTCTAACTCCTCCTCGCCAGGACTGCCTCCGCTGCCCGCTGCGACGCTGGCCCTCGTCCAATCACCCCCTGCCAGCGTGAGCCTTGGCCGCGTCACCGCCGGCCGACCCCATTTTGATTCGATTTCGATAATCCAGCTTGAGAGTTCCATTTTCCATTTTAACCCACCGCTTTCCCTCTCGGCGCGGCAGCTGATCCATCCCCCCGCCGTCGCCGCCGCTTGTGATAAGATAAGTCACGACCGTCCCGTCATCACCTACATAAAATTTCCAGGAAACGGCTCATCTTCATTTACGGCTGACGACCCTGACGTGGTCACTAGTCACGACTCTCGAATTGCCTGCAATCCCGCATGTCCCCGGCCCGTCCCAGTCCAGCGTAGACCCACATCGCCTGCCAGCGACTGCAATCACTGATCCTGACGAGACGCTCTCACCTTCATCTCCGCAACAGTCGTCATGATATTCCTAGTCTAAAATAAGCATTTTGTATCTGTGTATCAATAATCAATAATCAATCCCGCTGTATCCTCCAATAGCCCTCTCCACCTTATTTTTGCCCACTGTGGCTTGAGATGGCGTCCCCAGTCTCGAATTCAATCTCATTCTGTACGATTCCACATAGATACCGCCATATCATCGTCAGAGTCCGATGCCCGCAATCTTATCATCTGATGGGGTCATCTCCAAGCAAGCGGAAGTAAAACAGGGTTGCAACTGATGCACCCGCGTAGCTCTCGGCCGTCGATCTTATCGTCTGCGTTATGTATCCTCCTGGCGACCACGACAGCATTTCACCCTGTATACACACATATGTAGATAACTGGCACAAAATGATAATGTACATACTGTACAGTACAACGCCGATCCTCGTCCACCGAGGTCAAGGCTCACTACAGCCTCCACCAGCACCTAATCGCTTACCGCACCCAATAAGAACCCCTCCAACATTTCTTTACCCCACACAAACGGCTTAGTCTCTCTTAGCCTGCGTCGAGCCCAGACCAGCCACAGATACCGAGCCTCGCCTTATTAGGCGTCCCCCGCAAACGCTATCCAGCTTTTAGTCAGTCGCTCGAGCTTGCGCTGCCCCTAACATCCATCCACCTCCCTCGGATTACATTCAGCAGGGGTCCATTGGTTGTACCCGTGTGTCTGCTGAGCACCCTATGACTTCCCCCAGTCAGGGCGAACAGGCTCATTAGCGTCGCAGCACATGATGGGGTCCATTGCGTTCCATATTGCGGGGATGGAACGCACACCATGACGGGGTTGGTAAAGACGCGAAATAGTCATCACCAATCACGTCGAACTTTCCTGCATTCCCTGCTCATAGTGTTCGTTCACTCCGGTTCCACGCCATGCAATGGATCCCATCGCTCCAACGGTCACTCGCATTCCCCAGTCACCCATGCAAATACATAGGAACGCATAGCATACTTCATGTATTCGTCTGTATCGGCTTGCAATATAGAAAGACAGTGTAGCGGAGACAAGCGGTCGAGCAAACATAACTATGACCCTCAAAGCGTAGGAACCTCGTGCAGAGGAAGCGGGAGGATGGCGCGCATTATGGGATTTATGCCTCTGTCGTGGCACGGGTGCGCTTCTTGGCGACGGTGTTCTCCCTAGCAGAGAGATGCAGTCAGGACCAGACCAGCATGGCAAAAGCGAAACATGTGCGATACGGAGAAAAGGCATCATCGCAGCGGGAGCGAGAATACAGCCACGGAAGTGGAAACCACATGAAGCGCGCATACGCTTATACGAAAGCCCACAAACGAAAGCCCCACTCACCTGAACCCGTTCTTGAACCTCCTGGGCACGTCCTTGAGATAGCGCATCCGGCCCGTCCCCGTCGTCTTTCGGCGCTTGGCCTTCTGCCCCCACTCGTACGACCGGGTCTTCGCGGACGGGTAGCCACACTGCGCACATGCTAGCGGGGCGAACAGAGATCAGTTTGGGTTGAGGTGGGCAGGGGACGGGAAGTGCAACTCACTCTTGTGCTGACGGTGGAACGCACGGACGCCGCACCGGCGGCAGATGGTGTGCGTCTTTGTGTGCCGCTTACTGTGAGGTGGTGATTACGGGTGCATAGGCAAGTAGGCGGGAGGGCAGGGGATGATGCGGGACAGGGAAATATAGTGATTTTGACACGACCAGGTGGAACATAGAGATGGATGGGCATCGAGAGAAGACGTGAGGTCAGAAACGCAGAACAAGCGCATTAAAGACTGCGAACGCACCCGAAAGACGAGGTACCTGTACCGCATCAAATGAAGCAAAGACGGCCAGCGCTATGTCAGTCCCAGGCAAGGGTACATCCGTACACCAAAAACGAACCTTTAGTCTGTCAAAGCAAAACAATCATCAGCACTCCATCCTCCGCATCACACACGAAACCTAGAGACGGGGCAGACGGTGCAACACCCCTCCCGCGCGCAAGTCCATCCAACGCATCCCAACGACATCCACCTCCCCACCACGCAATCCACCCCATCCCACCAGCACACCACGCTCCAGCATCATCTCTCGCGCATTCGGAGGGCGTGTAGACGGGAAATCGGGCAGGGACTCACCATCTTGAGGGCTTGAGGATTTTGGGTGTCGTTTCGTTAGCCTCGGAGGGCGGGTTGTGGATGGATCGGGGTGTGGCGTGGGAAGGTGGTCGCGTGGCCCCTTTGGACATGTACTTTCACTCAGTACACTCGACAGGGGATCCTTTGCACTGTCCGGTGGACCATATACACCCCGTTTTGTTTGTTCTCTGGCATAGTGGTAAGATATTCTGCGTTTCCGGGGGTACGGTGTCAGATTTTGGCTTCGAGTCCTCGGAAACGCGGGGTCTCTTCCTACATCCGGTCGCATCCCTCGCATCCAACTGTAGATTGTCGTTCAATAACCACATCGAGTCGTAACCCTTGACATAGGCCCCATTCCACGGTATCCTCCTACGCGCGCGCTGTAAGCTCTCTGTTTTGTAAGCCAAGCTCCAGTCATCGTTGATAACTGCATAAGAGTGCACCGGGGCCGCTTGCACATCGGTCACTTCTGGTATGTACGTATACGGTGTGTCTTTGCTCACATTACTTCACAGATCTGGCTACCGTACTATTTCGTGTGGCTGAATTGTCACAAGCACGTACTGTCGTCTCGCATAGCAGTCGATGGTGTTCGGTTGGATTCTCATACCATCGCTCCTCAGCTGCAGACGTACGCCGCCAAAAGATTGCTTCTTTTTTATCGCCATATCGAACTTTCCACACTAACTGGAAATTTGAATTGACGCCCTCACGGCGCTCCATACCTTGGACGTCCGTCCCGGTCTGGCTTTCTCTCTGAAAGGTCACCATGTACCCCCTCCGGCCCATCCATCCGCAAACATACTCGAATTCCGAATTATCCTGAAGACTTATGCTTACTATTCTCATGCGAATCCTTCGGACACAGTGCAAAGGCCCCCTCGACGCCCTCGGACTCAATCCCCATTGCCTCCGGTCCCTTCGTCCACATAATATGCCGCGATGTGCGAGCCGCGCTACGTCAATCCAGCACCTCTGGTTCGATAATCAGCAGGGGCTTTCACGCGACATCTGATAATGGCTATGGCCTGCGTATATCTGGGCGGGATGTGAGCAAACGCCGGCTGGTGTCGATGTCTCGGAGATCGGTCTGCTTAGTGAGAGGCGGGTGGCCGTCATGCTGCGATTGATTGCCCGACAGTTCAGTGTCGGAGATCTCGTCATACGAGCTGCGGTGGAGGCGTGTCACAACTGCAATCCCCATCTATGTCGATTTAGTGAACACGCCAAGGCAATGTGTTGATCAATCTACAAACACGCTTTCGTGACAGCTGCAGGATGCTACGAGACGAGCCTATCCATCGGCCACGAGGTCACGAAAGGTGAAGATACAAAATACTCGAACTTTCTGTCGCTGCTTACTTGGTCGAAAGACCCGGGGTCTGCGCTGAGGCTCTGAAGTGCGCTACCTGCGGCTTCCTGGAGAAGCATGGGCACAGTGCTCTGCGACAATACAGTGACCCTGACTACTACACACTCTGGCGCTCCATCCGGGGACGTTTCAGTACCGCGAGGCGAGGCTGTCCATGCCACAATGGTCCTGAGAGCGGAGGAGTGCCTGCGGGCCGGACCGGACGGATGATAAGACAAAGGTATGACGCACGAGATGAGGAACACGTTCAGGTCGTACCGTAGCATGCTGGACGGTGGCCAAGATCTATGCGATATCAAGACACGATGTTGCCAGTGAGCTGGCCAGGACTTTCGAAAGCAGCCTTCCAGTACACCAGTAGCTGTCTGCGCGGGTTCTCTAACCGGGTCAAAAGGTCTGCGAAGTGTTAATCTATGTTAGACGCACCTTGACATAAGGCAGCGCCAGTCGGACCCAATGCGCGGTCGCGAGTTCCGTGCCCGCGGCCAGAAGAACCTGCAACGATCGGGATGAGCATAGTCAAGCGTATGCCGTAGCAGGTCAAGTAAACCTGCATAGGACGTAAAGCAGCCGCAAGGACACGCACGCTGGATGGGAATTATCAGATAACTGGCGAAAGGATGTGGGCATATGGGTTCATGTGATCAAGAGGAAGACGGCACCGTATCTTTATTGAGCCCACGAAGGTGACAAAAGTAAAGCCGAATGGTGTAAGGCAGCAGTAATGCTCAAGATAATCGATGAAGGCTTGAGGTCGGATTACGCTTGCGGCAATAATGCCTCAGATTGCCACAGTGTGTTCCATTCAGTCCACTCAAATAGCTCTCGGGTTCTCAATTCAGGTTAGGCACGTCCCGCGACTCTATCAGTTGGTAGATGCACAATAGATCAGTCTTCTCTCCACACAGTGGTTCCGTTCAGCGTCCCACAGATGACTGGGACCCGCCGACCCGGAGCTCAGTCCAAGGGCTAGGTCCAGACGCGCAATCGTCCCGGCGGTAGATTGTCGGGCTCCAGATATACCAACAATACAGAGCTTTACGATCGCATTTCGTCTGATAAGATGGTAGAAAGCATAAGGGACAGTGGGGAAACATGTGAAATCGAATCCATTGGGGATGTGAAGCGCCGAACAGCAGTCAGGTGGGTCTATACGGCAGGCATTATTGCAGTCCAGCGGTGTAGCTCATAGTACAGGCAGACACTTTGCATCTCAATATTCAGTCCGACCCGAGGACGCGTTTTGAGGAGCAAAACGGAAAGAATCGAGGGGCGAGAAGCAAGCGCTTAACGAACTTACTTACCCTTTATGGGTGATCGGAACCACGTGACTTACTAAACACATGAAAAAGACTTCCCCAACGGAATGAATCTCTAGCTTTGATAATTCGCGCTTTGATACATCGCCAGCCACAGAATCGTTCTTCTCTAACGCTCGATATGGCGCCTGCAGAGTCGAGCACGACGTCGATGGCGCTGGAGGACCAGGACGAGTCGGTTAGGATCGCGGTACGTGCTCTGGACGACATGCGAAATAGGACAGTGCGCTCCCAGTCACCGCCTTCCTATGCGTCCACCTGTACGTGACAATATACACGAGGTGAAACTTAGCACTAAAGAAAGCAATGGACATTTTAAGCCTTTCAACCTACGCCCGCACTCAGTGTTGCGTCTTCTTCAAGTAGTCCCTCGACGGAGCCGTCGTCCTTACCTCCGGAAGATGTCAATTCACCCGACTTTGTCTCTCGCGTCTCACGACTTCCCATCGTAAATACCGCGCTGAGTGCATATGAGCAGAGTAAAGCTAGCTCAAGGGTTGTCAAGGTTCGTCCTTGATTTTTGTCTTGTGTATAAAACCCTTGAACTCCTTATCGTACCAGTTCGGCGCGGAAATGATGGAGTCATCCATGAAATCACTATCACGTCCAGTCATGGATCGCCTGCCGGTGAATCAACTAGACGAGTTTGCCTGCAGACAACTGGACCGAGTGGGTTTTGTTCAGTTTTCGGGGCGATTTACTGATGCGACCCCCGTATGCCTGTTCGTAACAGCTGGGCCGGTACCAACGCCGCCTGTCCTCGCCCCACCCCGAACGCATGCAAACGGACTCACCTCGCAACACACGGGCTGTATCCCCCTCCCGGTCGCCGACTCGAGGTAGGCGGATGGATTCGTGGTCTGCGCGTATGGACGAGGAGCAGCGAGAGCGAGACGTATCTATGACGCCCAGTGACCGATATTCGGACACGCGTAGTCGGCCAGGGACACCGACTCAGTCTCCGCGACGAGAGGAGGGTGAGAGCCAACAACAAGTCGCACAGAGGAGCCGATGGCAGGCCGTGCTACTGGAAGCGGGTGGGCTTGGCGCAGCTGTAAGCGAGGAAAGTATGCGAAGGCTGAAGTATGTGCTCCAGTGGTTGATGGTGCGTTCCCCCACAATGATACCAATACTCACTCGTAACCTTGGGATGTAGTACGCCACTGCACACATCGACGCGCAGATTTTGGTATTGCGGGATTTCATAGCTTCATTACAACCTCGGGGCTCAGTACCGTCCGCCCATGCCCCAATAAGCCCAGAGCATATGAAAAAACTGAACGATGTCAAGCAAGACGTCGTGCATACTGTGCGGCAGGTCGTGGACGTAGTACGTGATCCTCCCAGCCATTACTTAGTAGAATGTATACTGACCTAGTGCCCAGGTTAGCAAGTACGCAGGCGGTGCGCTTCCCGAGCCTGCACGCGCCCGCGTCCGCGGGTTCATCCTCACCCTTCCCCAACGCTGGGCAACAGCAGCCAATCGTCAACGTCACGAAACCGTATCCGCCGACACCTCCCCCGTCGCATCCACCTCTGCCTTGCCGCCCATCCACCCGGTTCGCGGTCGCGGCGCCAAGCCGTACTCGCGCGAGCCCTCCCGCCCAAGCTCTCCCAGCGGCTCCGCGCCGTCGAGCCCACGGCTGTCGAGAGCGGCTGTTCATTCGAGACAGGGTAGCGGGCACGCACACGCACACGCGCATCCCGCCCCGACGGCGGGATCAGCCACCGTTGCAGCGCAGAGGATATTGACGCTCGCGACGGAGAGCTTGGATATGATGCGTGGTGTGACCGCGGTGGTTAAGGATAGTTTGGACCGAGCCGATGCGTGCGTTCTCTTTCCAATGCCTTAGTAATGTATTGCCGCTGATGTGGTGTGGGCCTTATAGATGGGTCGATCGTCTGAGAGTGGTAGGGATCCAGCGACAGGGACAATCAGACGCAGGATCTCCAACACGGCCATTGGAATCACCGTCGTCGAGCACGCTTTGGTCTCCCTCGGGCAACGGACACGCGCCACCGCCTTTGCCCTCTCCCCTCAACTTGTCGGACACGTATCCTTCTTTCCCTGTGCCTGTCGATGCACCTTCTCCCATGGGACCGGCCACGTCTTCAATGGGTAGCTTGTCGTTGCACTCGGCATCGTCGACACCGCGGGTCAGTGCGAGAGAACTCGATGCAGACCCTATGGACAGAACGCGATACAGGGACAACAGAAGTGCGGAAGTGGAGCGAGCGCTATCTGAATCGAGAAAGATGGACGTTGATTCATAACAAACGGCCAACAGGCTTTGACCGTCGCCGTAGCACCTTCATTTCCGTCTTGGTTTTCTGTGGACTCGCAAGATGTATCGATATTTATTCGCTTTGTTGGATGTCATTATACTAGGTGCTCAGACAGACACTGGAGCTCTATATATATGCATAGTGTAACAGTAGTCAAGAACTGCATGTACAAACCAAACACGGGCCCGAACAATATATGAACAATCCTATAGCTAGAAATCTCGGCCGCGGTTCTCGTCGAAACCGCCCATTGCTCTAACACCCTCTACCAGTCGTCTATACTCTCTCAGCAACTCGCCGACTTCCGAAATCTTTAGATCATCTTCCGCGCATTCGAGGAAGCGTTGTTTCGGAGGCGCGAGGCGTATGGAGATGGACGATGGTGACGTCGGGCGGGACGAAACAGGCGTATCAAACCTGTTTGGTATGGGTGGTGGCGCCGGGGGTAAGAGCGAAGACCTTCTCGAAGGAGGCGGGGAAGTCTGCAACACACCATGTCAAAGTGTGTGAGAAATCTGAGTTGCTCCACACGTACCTTGACCTTGGATGCAAGAGACGACGACTCTGCCTCCCCGCCATGGCCCAATCTCCCCAACCCAGGCACCTGCGCGAGCCGATCCGCCAAGCTCCTCCTCCCAGTCGGCACCTGCGCCTTCTTCCGCCGCTCACTCATCATACTCTCGAAGCTCCTAATGCTCCTCGCATCATGCTCCACCTCCACCTCCGCCTCCTCCTCCTCCTCCTCCCCATCGTCCTCGTCCTCGCTCCCCGTCTCGGACGTCCCCGAGCCGGAGCTGTCCTGGACGTACATCGAGCGCACCGACCCGGGGCGGCTGGACACCTCGACCATCTGCTGGCCCTTCTCCTCGTCCGCGGGGCGCGCGCGCTCGCGCCCGGGGAGGCTCGCCGCGAGGCTCGCGATGGAGAACCCGCTCTCGCGCCGGAGCAGCCCGAAGCCGGGGCGGTGCCACGGCGCCGCGTCCTGCAACGCCGGCTGGTCGGACCCGCCGGGCAGCAGCGCGCGCAGGGCGCCGAACGAGGTGTCGACGGAGCTGACGACGCCCGAGATCATGCGGTTCGCGGACCCGGTGATGGCGTCGACCTGCTGCTCGACGCGCCCGCGCAGGTTCGCCGCGAGCGGCTGCGTGGGCGAGTTGCCGAGCGCGACGGGGATCGGCTTCAGGTCCGCAGCGCTGGCCAGCCGGTCAGTGCGCACGCACACGCAAACGAACACGAACCGGACACACCTCAGCACCTTTGTCTCCTCCTCCTTGAACCCCAGCGCGCCCAAATCGACGTTCTCCAGAAACTCCGCGACCGCCATGAGGTTGATGAGACAGTAGCTCTCCTCCCCGCCGACGTTGTGGTTCCGGAACCGCTGGGTGTAGAGCAGGTTCGAGACCAGCCGCGGCGGGTTCGCCTTCACCACGGCGTATATCACGAGCGGGAGGAGGACGTCGCCGCTGACGGGCGTCGGCTTGTGCTCGGACTCGGGCGGCGGGGAGACGGTGAGGATGGGGGAGGCGGGAGGCTCGGCGAGGGATGCTGGTTTGGTTGTTTCCACAGGATTCGATTCGGTGTGTTCCTCAGGCGGGATTGCGAGCGCAGGTACCGCCTGCGGCGATGATACTACCGGCGGGGATACCGCAGTGCCTGGCTCGGGGGATGCTATCGCGGTCGTTGACGCGGCTGGCGATTTGGGTACGTCGTCCTCGTCATGCGAGGGGCTGTTCTTCCCGAACGTCGACGCACGTGGAGTCTTTTCTTCGATTTCCGACTCTGACTTGAGATGGATCGGCGGGAGTCTCGAGAGTCCGTCTGGGAATCGTCTCGTGTTATAGGTACATACGGGGATGCGCCAAGGGGGGCTCACCGACGATGATTTTGTGCGCGGCAACCAGGACAGCAGCCTTGTCCGCCGGACACCGACACTCTGAGAGCTCCAGCTGCGACAATGCTTTGCGTGACATGGCATGAGGCCGTTGAACGCCGGGTATACATGGACGGCGCACTCACTGGTCCCGCACGCCTTGACGATCACTTCCACGTCAGCGCTGACGCTCCCGGCGTCGACGCCCAGGTGCTCCAAGCCGAGATCCAGCATGTTCAGCGCGGCGATGCGGCTCGCGAGCGCCTCGTCGTGCTGCGCGTCGTCCGACGCAGGCTGGCGGAACAACCTGCCGTCCCCGATCAAGACCCCGCAAGCGATAACACGCCAAGCGCCCTCACCTGTCGTAAAACACCTCGCATATCGTCCGCTCGACGACCTCCATGATCTCCCGCCGCCTCGCCTCCGACACGCCCTTATCCCTCGGGCTCCCTCTCTCGTCCCCGTCCTCTCCCTCCTTCTCCTTCTCCGCGCGCCTCTTCCCGCCCGCGCGCAGATCCTCCTCCAGCGCATCGTAAAACTCCTGCATCCGCGCGGCAGCCTCCTCCGCGCCCTCGCCCGCGTTCACCGCGTACGGCGGGCCCGCGGCGCCCGCCGCCTTCGTCAGCGGGTACCACGCCGCGGTGAGCGCGTGCACGCGCGCCGCGACCCACGCCGGCACGCCGCGCGCCGCGA
>NW_006920414.1:2034904-2072277 GCF_000344685.1 Gloeophyllum trabeum ATCC 11539 | reverse complement strand
GCGGGGGCCGGGGCGCGGGGGGAGCGCGGGCTTGGCGGGGCGCGGGGGGATGGGGAGGGCGGGGGCGTAGGCGGGGACGGCGAAGGCGGGGTAGGGCGCGGGGGCGGGGGCGGGCGGGAGGGGCGGGAGGGCGGCGAGGGCGGCGGCGCGCGTGGCGGGGTCGAGGATGGCGCGGAAGGGCGCGGAGGCGGGGGAGAGGGAGGAGCGGACGGTGAGGGATTCGCTGGAGGGGGGTCAGGTGGGGCGTGTGCAGAGGGCGGGAAGCGTACTCTGTGAGGGTGCCGCGCAGGCCGGAGAGGAAGACGACGGGCGCGTCGTTGCGCGAGGGTCCGTCGCAGAGGACGACGTGGTCGGCGACAACGTCGACGGTGATCGGGTCGTGGCTGGTGTTGGGCTCGAGCGGGAGGAGCAGCGTTGCCTGGGAGTCGTCCGCTGTTAATTAAGCACGGGTAGAATGCAGGCAGCACACCTTTCCATTCGTTAGCGCACTCCATACGTCGTTCCACTCTGCGTCCCCGTCCGTGATGCTCTCCAGCTTCTCCAGGATGGCCCAGCCCACGCTCGCGCCGTCCAAGCCGATATTCTGGGCGGCGGCCTTGAGATTCATGAGCTGCAGCTTCGTCGTCGCGCCGCCCTGCTGCGGCTGCTGCGGGGGGACGGGGTGCATCGTCGCGCCGGTCGTGGCGGACGTGGGCGCTACGCGCTGCCTCGGGGTGTACGGGACGTAGCGCGGGGCCGGGCTGCCCGGCTGACTGGGGAGGTCGAGGGACGAGCTGGACGGGGACTGCGCGTGCTTGGGCGAGCTGGGAGAAAGAAGCGGGTGCGCAGTCAGCGATTCCTGCGACGACACGCGCTGGATGTGCAGGCCCTGGCCCCGCCCGATCGACGCTGACGGGAACAGGCTGTCTCTGCTCGTCATGTTTGCCTGCGACGTGTCGAAAGGCGGCATGCGTGTATGCGTAGAGCCGGGGATCAAGCGAGTTTGATATACGCAAAGACCATGAATTGAAGCCGCCACACAACGACGTCCTCCAGACCGAGGCTTGCAAGAACGCGTCTGCTCAGCGCTAGCGAACGACTATGATTGCCATTTCGGGAGACTCTCTTCTCGCCACAATCTTTCACGCTCGGGAGATGATATTCGCTGAAATATCCGTCTTGTGGTACCCCAGACGCTCGAAAGCGACAGCGTCTTGGACTGCTTTCGACCGAGTCCGTTCTTCCGTTTCCATGAATCAACACACCATATGCCCAGGACAAAGCCCGCCGAATCGCTCTGTATATTCGCCGAGAATGATATGCAAGGGACTGTGAAACACCCGAGACTCATAACGCTCTGGCTCCCCCAAGAAAGCACGCAAGCACCATGGATGCATTCTACCTGCAATAGCCGTCGTAACCAAGACTGGGACGAGACTTGTCGCATCTCCCAGACACTTTGATCGCGGCTGACAACAAGCCTTTGTCCTCCTCCTCACGTGCGGTCACCCGCCCGCCAGGTGGCCCACCAATGGATATAATATAAACCAGTCCTCGCAGTCCCTCCGTGTCCATCACATTCCCCGAATACCTCGATCTCTCTAAAAGCCCCAGATGCGTCTCCCCCTCGGCTCCCTGCTCGCGCTCCCCCTGCTCGCCTCAGCCTCCCCCACACCCGAGTCCGGCACTCGCATCGCCCTCCAGAAGCGCGCGCGCATCATGAACGCAGACGGCACCGTCAACGCCGACGCGCTGCGCAAGCAGCTCGCGTACGCCACCGCGTGCGTCCCGCCCCGTCCTCCCTCCCACCCTAACCCCCGCGACTGAAGCAGCCGTCTCCCTGCGCGTGCAGGAAGACCCGCAGAGGATTCGTCGCGTACGAGAAGAACACGGGCGCGAAGCACCCCCTGGACAGCGCCAAGGGCACGACGGCGAGGCGGGACACCGGCTCTGTCCCGCTGGCTGACTACTCGCGAGGTCTGTACTACCCCCCTACCCACACCTCTCCGCCCTAACCCCAAACACCGCTCACGCAGAGCTCTGGTACGGCCAAATCGCCGTCGGCACCCCTCCCCAGACCTACACCGGTGCGCCCCCCCTCTCTCCCTCTCCCGCCCCTGACCCCGCTGACGGAATCCAGTGGACTTTGACACGGGCAGCAGCGACCTCTTCCTCCCGGGCCCGAACTGCAGCGCCAACTGCGCGGGGCACAAAGTCTACGACCCCGCGCGCAGCACCACCGCCGCCGACGCGCACAGGGGCTTCTCGCTCATGTACGGCGACGGCTCGTCCGTCACGGGCGAGCAGTACAGCGACACCGTCTCCGTCGCCGGGCTCACCGTACGTCCCCCTCCCCCCTCTCCTCCCCTCCCCTCCCCACCCCCGCCCTGACGCGCCCGCAGGCGACGAACCAGCGCCTCGGCGCCGCAAAGACCTACTCCGCCGGCTTCAGCACGGACGCGTTCCCCGCGGACGGCCTGCTCGGCCTGGCGTACGCGCACATCTCGAGCTACGCCGCGCCGCCCGTCTTCGCGTCGCTCGTCGCGCAGCGCGCGGCCGCGCAGCCGCGCTTCGCGTTCAAGCTCGCAGCGGACGGCGCGGAGCTCTTCCTCGGCGGCGCCGACGCGCGGCTGTACACCGGGGCCGTTGCGTACGCGCCCGTCACGCACCAGGTGCGTCCGCGTTCGCGTTCCTGTGCGCTGGTGGTGTGTGATGTGCTGTGCGCGACAGGGGTACTGGCAGGTGGACGTGCAGAGCGCGGCGGTGAACGGCACGCGCGCGGTCGGCCGCCTCGACGCGATCGTCGACACGGGCACGACGCTCGTCGTCGGCGACGAGGTCGCCGTGCGCGCGCTCTACGCCAAGATCCCCGGCGCGCGCGACGCCACGCTCTCCGTCGGCATGGGCTTCTTCACTGGTGCGTATTCCTCGCTTTGGTTTGCACGCGCGAGCTGAATGCCCCCCCCCCGGGCCAGTGCCCTGCGATGCGATCCCGACCGTCGGCCTCACGTTCGCGGGCACGACCTTCGATATCTCCCCCGCGGCGTTCAACCTCGGCCGCGTATCCCCAGGCGCGCCCGACTGCGTCGGCGGCATCGTGGCTGCGAACCAGCGTACGTCGCTTCCGATCTTCCCTCTCCATCCGTCCACGCTCAGCTGCGAGTTTCAGAGTTCTGGATCGTCGGCGACGTCTTCCTGCAGAACGTGTACACCGTGTTCGACATGGGAAGCAACAGGGTCGGCTTTGCGCACCTCTCATAGCTACGCAGACCCCGTTTCGCCCCCATGTACGCGTCGCGTCGAACCGATTGAATTCTCATCCCATCTTGATAGACGTATCGTCATGCCAACGAGCTCTCATCGGTGACTTCTCAGAGGACAAGCGGTATAGGGTGATCTAACAGACGACTCGTTTCATTTTACAGGGTATGTTCTATCTCTAACAATTCGGACCTCCACGTCTAGATGGATATGGCTACATTGGCCCTGATGCTCAGCACATACAACAGGGGAAAGGACGAAATAAAGACTGAAATGCAATCTAGTTAAACGAAAGCTCGCCGGCGAAAGAATGTAAGTTACGACAATAAAGCGTAGGTTAGGTTAAACGAAAGATGTCAGCAAAGCGGCACAGCAGCATATACAAATGGGCGAACGAAAGAAAGAATTAAACTATAGCGATGAAAGCGATCCTCTATGTTGCACGATAGCGATGATCTATTGGTTTGACGGCAGTCGAAGTTGGCGTTGGCTTGACCTCCGGGACACATTGCGCGACTCGCCCTTCATATCCTTCATCCCTCTCCGCACTCTTGACATCATGTCTTCTGTCTTCTGCAGCATCTCTTCCAGACGCCTCTTCTCCCCTTCCAGCTCGTCGTGATGCTTCTCGAGGTCGTAGTAGCTGGGCAGGCGACGGGAACGGGGATGCATCGACGGCTTGAAGAACCTGGCCAGGCGGAAGTAATCGATGGGCTTCGCGGGCCACCCAGCGTAGACGCAGTCCTTCTCGGCGATCTCTCCCGAGGTCAGGAGGGTGTGTTCCAGCAGCATCGAATTCTCCTCCATGGATGCTCCAGACAGGAGACGAGACCCGGAGCGCATGGCGGATCTTGACACAAGGTTAGTCAATCTAAATACCGGCAGTATTCTGAAGTAACTCACGAATCCGCGATCTTCAATTTGTTGAGCGAAAAGTTCCCTCGAGAATTGATGTGGGCCACGACCGAGCAGTCGTCCAGACAGACGCGGTCACCGATCTCCAGGAGGTCAGGTTCGGTCATCAACCCGACCCTCCCGCCAGCGAACAGAGCGACATCCTTGCCGATCTTGGCGCCTAGGGCCCGGTAGAACCACACAATGTAGGCCGAGCCGGTAATATTTCCGAGAACACCACCGTTACCGTAGCTCCTGTGCAAGATACGAGACAGCACGAGGTGGAGTTGCCAGCGCTGGCAGTAGTTGCTCTTGTCCCAGTCATACTGGCCCTCTTGCCGCCGGCCAATGACGATCCACTTGGTCAAGATCACCCAGCTCAAGGCGATCCAGGCCTGGATATTGAGCGCGGCGACGAAGAAGACAGAGATCATACCAAAGAGCACAAAGAACCGATACCACGTCTCAGCGAAGAGATGAACGTGGTGGAGGTGGATTCGCAGCTGATTGAGCGCCTGCGTGACAGCAATAGCACCCATAGACCAGAACCCAGCGCAGACGCCCGCGGTAAGCAGGTTGATCGCAAGGAGCATCGGGTACGGGAAGACGAAGAACGGCGCTTCACGCCTGTAGAACGCCCTCCCAAAGGGTGTGATGGTGTCACCGCTGACATCCTTACCACCCCGGCCGAAGCATACCGCCTCACCGTGGTCGCATCCCATCCACACCGACCCATCCTCGTAGACGCCGTTACGCTTACCCAGCGCGCCCGACCCCATAACCGTGCGCCTCCCAACGGTCGTGCCAGGAAGCAACACAACGCGGTCTGCAATCATGGCGCCGCTCTTGATAACAATCCTCTCAGCCCCAATGCAGTCCGACGTGAACAGCTCAGAACGCGAGCCAAACACGACATCGTCGCCGACCTCGAGCAGCTCCGGATCGGGACAGTACACACCGGAGCCAGGCCAGTACACGCGCTTGCCGATCTTGGCTCCCATCGCGCGGAAAACCCGCGACGTCATCTCATAATGGGTACCCAGGATATCAAACGCACGGCTGAGGTCACGCTGTGAGAGCAGGGAGTGATTAATCTGTCGACGAACAAGTGTCCACTGGGACGCCTGCTCCATCAGGCCCTCCTTGTTCAAGCCCATAGCGCGCTTGACCGCAATACCGAGGACAAGCTGGATCAGCGGCGGGAACACAACACGGATGACCCTCGCAAGTGCATGCCACATAATCCGCTGCGGGCTCGCGAACCACTTGATGACCAGCTCGAGCGTATTCAGGTTCTCCTTGTCGATGGGCTGCGACAGCAGCGCGAACAGCGCCGCGAACCACGGGAGGTAGCTCGCGAACTTGACGAGGAACACGACCGGGTGGCACACGAGCCACTGCAGCGCCGCGTGCGGCTTGCGCGCCATCGTGCGGTTGCAGCTCGCGTTCTTATCCGACGCGGCCTCCTCGTGCGAGGACGCGTGCGGGCCGTAGACCGCGCCCGCGGGGATCGACGCGCCCGGCGAGATCTGCGTGTACGTGTTCACGACCGCGCCCTCGCCGATCACGATGCGGTCGAGCTTGAAGAACCCGTCGCGCTCGACGCAGAAGCCGCGCACGAGCGCCTTGTCGATGCGGCACCCGTCGTGCAGCGTGAGCAGGTCGACCTCGTGCAGCCGCGCCATCTTGTCGAGCTTGACGTCGCGCCCGATCTTCGCGCCGAGCAGCCGGTAGTACAGGAGCTCGAGCGCGGGGTGCATCGAGAACACACCGCGGCCGGCGACGCGCAGGCTTTGGTTGACGATCCACCAGCGCAGGTGGTACGAGCCCCACATCGGGTACGTACCTGGCCTGTACCGGCCAATGACGGCCCACTTGAACAGGATCGCCGCGACGGGGGAGATAATACGCGCCGACAAGCGCGCGGTGACAATCGCACCGAGCAGGCACCCGATCTTCATCCAGTAGCCCGCGTCGATGAAGTTGCCGAACACGGAGAGCATGAACACGATCACGGTCCACGTCCACGCGGCCTTGAGCGGGTAGAAGAACATCAGCGGGAGCGCCTGCACGAAGAGCGAGACGGGGTGCGTCTGCCCGCGGCTGCCGCGCTCCCTCGCGCCATACCCCAAACTCTCCAAATCGATACTGCTACTCTCACTCAAATCATACCTGCCCTTCTCCACGACGCTCGCCCTGCTCGAATTGAGCGCCGTCTTGCTCATATGCGCCTCCTGCTCCTCGACGAGCGCCGCGATGCCGCGCACGCTACTGTTCGTGAAGATCGCGGGCACCTGCAGCGCGGCGCCCGTCTCCTTGCGGAGGTGGTGCGCGAGCCGGCCGAGCAGCAGCGAGTTCCCGCCGAGCAGGAAGAAGTCCGAGTCGAGCGTGACCGCGCCGGGGTCGAGGTCGAGCAGGCGCGCGATGACGTCGCGCACGACGAGCGCGGTGGGCGACAGCTGCGACGCGGCGCGCGCCTGGATCTCGGCCTCGATGCGCGCAAAGTCGACCGCGCCGTCGGCGGTCTTGGCGAGCGGCTCCGTGAGGACGTGCAGGGGGCTGGGGATGCAGTACCCGTCGAGCTTGTCTGTGAGGCCGTCGAGGACGCTGGCACTGTCCAGGCCCGAGTCCAGGTCGACTGACACGAGCGCCTCGGGCGAGCCGTCTTTCTTCAACCTGACAGCGACTTCCTGGACGCCAAGCATGCTGTGCATCGCCTGTTCGACGCGCGACAGGTCGAGCGACACGCGCTTGCACGGAATGGGCTCCGACAGCGGCGTGTTCTTGTCCGGGGCGGTGGCTTCGAAATGGCGCGCGAGAGCAGGCGTGTCGTCGGTCAGGCACCCAAGACCCAGGCGCTGCGCGAGCTTGATACGCAGCGGCTTGCCCGCATTGTTCTTGGGCAGGTCGTCCATGTAGACCACCGCGAACGGCCACTTTGACGGGTGCAGGTTCGCCTTGAGCAGGTCGTGCAGGTCCGCGAGGCTGATCCGCGGGCGGCCGGGCACGGGGACGACGACGACGGCGATCGTCTCCTGCAGGACATCATGCTCGGCCGAGAACGCGAGCGTCGCCTTGACCCTGTCCTTGGCGGCGGACACGACGGCCTCCTCGATCTCGAACGGCGAGACGACCTCGCCGCCCTTGTTGATGATCTCCTTCGAGCGGCCGGTGATGTACAGGTAGCCGTCCGCGTCCATGCAGCCCATGTCGCCCGAGTCGAACCAGCCCTCGCGGGTGAACGCGGAGGTGTCGAGGGGCGCGCCGGGCGCGAGCTCGTACCCGTCGAACGTCGGCAGCCCGCGCACGCAGACGGCGCCGGTGGCGCCTGTGGGCAGCTCGCGCTCGAGGTCCGCGGGGTCGCGGATGGAGAGGTAGGGCCCGCAGGCGACGCCGGAGCAGCCGGGCCGGTCGAGCTGGTAGGTGGTGGGCGGGGACGCGATGGGCATGCACTCGGTCATGCCGTACGAGGGGAGGATGACGGCGCCGAATGTGCGCCGGAGCTCGGCGGCGAGGGTGGGGAGGAGCCCGCCGGCGGCGTTTGCGATCATGCGCATGCGCGTGTCGCGCGACGGGACGAGGGAATCCGGTCTGGACGCGAGGATGGCGTGGTGCATGGTCGGCGCTGCGTAGTACCTGAATGAACGAAATCAATATTGCCAGCGGGCGGGAAGGCACAGGCAACTGACCAAGTGGCGCCGCGCTCGACGACGATGGGCCAGAACGCGGACGCGTCAAAGCCGGCGCACATGATCGCGCTGCCGCCAGAGAACATGGGCGCCCACAGGTTCCGGACAATGCCGCCGACGTGAAATAGCGGCATCATGTTCACTGGAATGACGGATCAGCGCCACCGCCGATCATTTGAATGCGGAGCACTCACTGTTCACGTCGCCCGGCTGCAGATCCCAAGACTTGATCACCGCGCACGTCCCGACGATCAGCGAGCGCAGGCTGTATGGCACCACCTGTCACCGCGTCAGCGCGGTCCGCGCGGGAAAGGCAATCGGGAGTCTATTTACCTTTTTCTTCCCGCTGGTGCCAGACGTGTGCAGGACGAGCGACTGATCGTCGAGCGCGTGCAGCCGCGACGGGCGCCGCTCCCGCCGATCGACAACGTCCCACGTCCGGTCGTCGTCGCTCTCGTCCATGACGGTCATGTCGAACAGCCCCGCGGGCCCCGCGGGGCGCGCGTGCACGAAGACGACCTCGCAGCGCAGCGCGGCGCGGAGCTTGCGCAGCTCGAGGCGCTCGGCGACGTCGGGCGTGGCGACGACGGCTTTGGCCCCGAGGCGGCGGGCGTCCTCGCAGAGCTCGGCGGCGGTGCAGCTCGCGTTGACGGGCGCGCAGGTGTGGTAGGCGGCGAGGGCGAGCAGGGCGAGGGCGTTCTCGGGCCCGGTGGGGAGGACGACCATGACGCGGTCGTTCGGGCCGAGGCTGGGGTGCAGCCCCGAGGTGGGGAGGGCGAAGGAGGAGATGAATTCGTGGAGGGCGCGGTGGGGGAGCGCGGGGCGGGCGGCGTCGGGGGACCAGAGGGCGGGGCTGTCGGTGGTGCAGAGACAGTCGAGGAGGGTGCGGCAGCGGCCGGAGTCGGTGACCTGCTCCGCGAGCTGGTCGCCCAGGGACGTGCCCGGCGGCGGGGCGGGGAGCGTGCTGAGGAACGCCAAAGGAGTGGACATGGCGAGGATCCGGAGCACTGAAAGAAAAGAAAGGGGACGGGTGGACGGCCTATCAGGCTGCTGGGCCTGGCTATATGCGGTTCTTAAGACGTGAAGCCTGCTCCATGCCCACCGAGTCGGTGCAGCGTACGAAAATAGGCTCGCATGCACGCTCTTCCAAGCGATCAGTCCGCAAGGGAGACCCGAGGGTCCTTCACTCCGCGCTCCATCATCTAGGGCGCCCCTCTTTGTCTTCTTCCACCGCGGGAGATCCCCCGCCAGATCCATGGCGGTGCCCCTGCCCGGGATTGGGCGTCGTGCCCGGGCGATAGCGGAGGGACGCATATGTCGGACGCGCGTTATCAGCTTCTGTGCTGCTTCGCTACCTGCATTCTGTCAAGCAGGCCGGGTTGCGTGCTCGGGGAGGGCTGCTCGTCCAATCGCAGCTCCCGCCCGCCGCACTTGCGCGAGATCTTCAGCTGCACCATCATTCATCAAGGAGCTTGCACCGACGTCGCTATCGGCCGCCCGGACCACCCAGCGTGCTCGCCATCCAAGCAATCGGGATCCCCCACGCATCCGCGACGTGTCCTGCGCGCGCCAGCACGGAGGCGCACGCGAGCAACGTCCAGCCACCGCCCGGCGAGAATGCTCGAGAGAGGAAGCGCATTTCCGAATGCGGACGCGATCGCAGGTGCGCTTCGCGAAGCGCTTGGCACGCGCCTTCCTTGGCGACACCGCACCGCCACTGACATGCCCGATCTACTTCCACGCCGCTTGGCACACGGTAATCACCTATCTTGCTCGGTCCCCCGGTCTTCTACACACGGCCCTGGAGCTCCCTTTGTCTCGCGCATGTGCTTGGGCTTTGTTATCAGCACGCAATGAATCACTACGAGCCGAGGATGGAGGGGGAATTAAGACGTCGAACGCAGCTGGCTGGCAGTCGACATTAATCGAATCGACCCCGGGCGTTACAGTTTACCGACAACGTTTCATTATTGATCCTGTCGACATCGCGTCTTCCTATATCTAAGCGAGCGCGACCGGTGGCGACAGTGCGCGCAGGCGTTTGTGCGGCGACGACGAGGGTAAGCCCTGCTCCACTGCTATTTTCTCGTCTGCTCGGTGTCCTCGGGCCCAGCAGGCGTTCCGTATCAATGTCTTTTCAACGCACGCAGAAAGCAGAGACAGGGACGGGCTGACACGTTCGTGCGAGGTGGCGCCTAAATCCGCCCGCGCGCCTTCTCGCAGTGTCGTGTCGTAGCCTCATGTGCTGCTGCTTCCGGCTCACACGTCCTGCTTCGCGCGCGGAATGAATCAGCGCCTAGCATAACCCGTCGATTAACCTCTGCGTGAGTGCTTGCGTTTGTAAGGAGACCCTGCCCAGCCTGACCTCGAATGACAGAGGTATGTATATTCAGATATTGTGCGAATAATGGTGAGTGTGGGTGAATATATAATATATATCGCATCACATCATGATCATGTACTGGTCCATATCGATATCGCGTCGCGTGCAGGCAGATCCGCGGTGGCATTGTATCGAGAACATACGGTATAGTAGTACAGGACCCCTGAAAATACCGCTAGATGCCGGTGCCAGTCCGGACAAAAATCGCGGTCTCGAGCCCTCCATGCCAGACGCCATCCGGACAAGGATGGACGACCGAACCGGCCATCCCGATTTTACAGTCCGGACACCGGTCATGACCGAGCTACCATGCCGGTTACAGTCCGGACACGGCTGTGTGGCAAGTTGGCAACGGACTGGCCCAATGTATTTACCCTTTGTAGTACATGTATTTTAACCCAATTATGGCTGAGGTTTGTCCCAACCTGTCATTGTGTCCCGTCGCGTAGCCTCGTGTAGCCCTTATTTGCACTGTGATATATAGTTTCTAGTATGTAGCACAACGGGCTCCGATGTCCAGTGGCTGAATGTGGCTGAGATCAGTACGCTGTATCGTCAAAGTTTCCCTACACCATCACCACTTTACATGACTCTGGAAGCATGGACGACGCCCACAATACTTAACGTGTGCACTTTGAGCTCATTCATATGGGGTACAGCAGTCTCAGCGGGATTCACATTAGGGCGTGGCAGACATTGACCTCACGGAAGAGGTGGACATCTCATTCAATCCCAAGGATTGGATTGGGATAAAGGCAAAATGAATGCCGCACTCCAGGATCTGGACTCGGATGGGGAGGAGGATGGTTGATGGGAGTGGGCGGCCTTCGTGAATTCTGTCGCTTCATTGACTGCATTCGAGTCCTAGTACGATTACTGATACATTGTACAGTGTTCTAATGAATTGATAGGCGAGAAAACCTTTTTTTCTGTTTTTTCAGACGCCGGTGCATTAGTCCGGACAAAAATCGGCCCCTTCGGGAGGCCGGTATTTTATCCGGACAAAAATGCGGGGGGGAGCCTCAGACAATCCAGACATGGAAATTTTGAGTCTCGCACCGGCATTTATCGGTATTTTCAGGGGTCCTAGTAGTACATATTGCGTGCCCCCGTAACCGCATGCACATCCCGCCTTCGCACCCCGTCTTCGGTCTTCCACCATCGATAATACAACACACATCTCCGCCCGTCGAATGACGAACATCCCATCATCCTCGATCACCGTGAGAGATGACGTCCCTGCAGATCCTCGCGACGACGAGATACAGTACATAAATCCAATTCCGACAGACAATCACAATCAACTTGGACAACGCATAGGCAAGATCACTGATCTGCCCGACTGCTCCTCAGATAAGCTTGGCCTCCAGCTTTACCACGCACAATGAAGCCTGTGCTATTTAGTACAGAGATGGTTTGCATACGATATGTGCGCAGATGAGGGGAGGCAGTCCCACCCGCCGGGGAGACGTCCGCCAGAGAAGACGCGTACTGACCAGCACGAGTTGGTGCCAACGTCCAGTGGACGGACAGAAGGCATGATGGGCAGGACGTGCGAACCGCGAACTTGAAGGCTGTCTTCCAGGATGAGACAGCAGTCGAGCAGTTTCCAGGCGGCAGCATGGGTCAAACATATCCCACACTTGCTGCCTTTGGTTAGCCCGCCGGCCAATAGCAGTAGGCGCAAGTACACCACTGGGCGGTTCCCCAACACCGATGCTAGATGGGCATTGCTATGACTATCTCCGGCGATTCTTGTCAATGGAACGCGTCTGATAACGATATATACATGTACTTCCTTGTACTTCCCAACAGCGCCAGAAGACTGGCGGCTGGAGAAGAACTGGAGAGGACTGTTTGTGTTTTGCCAGCGTGGATGGTTGGGGACCGTGCGGGTACAAGCCACGCCGAAGTGGCGGGCACAAGGCAGAGACTGGACAGGAAGGTATGTAAGCGCCAACGGGTGATTGCGGAGTTATCAAGTTGCGAGCCAATAATGGAGCATGCAGGAAGGACTTGTAGGCAGCATCGAGACGACCAGTCAACGCTGCAAGTCGAGCGACCGACCAATGGCGGACGGGTTCGGCGTTCCGATTCGATTGGCTCCCTGGTGATCGAAGGGAGAGCGAGGAGTAATCTATCGGCGCATGGAGGACTGACAACGCAGAGGATGTAGAGCACTTTACCGCGTTTCGTCCGAGGCCTTGCCAAACCGCCGGGACAAGAGGCGTCGGGAACCCAAGTGCACGGAGCCATCACGTCCAAAATGCCAACAATAAAGCGCAGGGAAAGTTTTGAGCCGTACTCGCCTTCGTCTTCGTCGGATTGTATGTAGTCTGTACCGCTGCAATCGCACGTTCCATGGCTGACTGCGTTCTGTCGGTTGTTGGACATCAAGGGTTTAGTGTAGCACCATCAATGCAAGCCTGCGTATCTGCTTCTGCAAAGTTTGAGCATAATAACAACGTGCTCTTCATCCTTCCGGAAGGTTTACGAGCGTGGACCTGAATGACTCTACATCGCTCGCATGGGAGTGGCCAGCGCCGGGGCGACCATACGTAACCTGGACGCCTCAAAAATGATGCTTCAATGAACTCGAACCAACAGCAAGCCGACATGATCAAATCCCACCTACCACGATCCACGTCGGGGCAAATAGGAGCATGTACTAGGAACCGAACAGCAGCGTCCGTGCGTTCCGCAGCTCAAACTCCGCGAAGCTGCGACGTACGACATGATATTTGTGAATCTGACGCGTGCCAGCGGGGAGGGTTACGCCGGATGGATCTCGGTTCGACTCTGCAATGGCGTACGCAACATTGTGCCAGACTTCAAACCGAAACAATGTCCAGGCTGATAATTGATGATATGGCGCGCCAAGATTTCGATTGCACGGAGGTGGAGCGGGGGCGTGTCGGACATTCACCGCACCCAGTATCTGGGATCTGTCAGTGTCAACACGGATACGCAAGTCAACTGCGTCCGTGCTCCAGGAGCAGAGGTATTCCCTCCGCTCGGAACGCAATGCATTACGGACGACGTCAGGAAGAGCTGGCACTGACGGATCTTCCTGGCAAGATGGAAGGAGTTCACACTCACCGGGGGTATTTGAGAACCGGGGTATGAGAGGGCGGTGGTTGTCCTGGGCTTTTTGCTTCCATAGTATTTAGCTCGTAAGAAGAGGGGGGTTGACAGATAGACTATGTGGTGGGGATGTTAGCCGGCAAGCAGGACGTACAGAAAATGCACTATAGGCGGCCGAGGGTCCTGATGGTGTAAGATGAACTACTAGACAAGCGCCCATGTACTTGGATTAAGTATTAAAGAGTTTCGACCCTGGGGGAGCTCCAGGAAAGAGGAGATTCAAGGATGGCATACAGACGGAAAATAGCCTCAACAACAGTGCTACACCTGGGGGGAGGATCCGACCATGCTCGCCCAGAATTCCTTCACGACCAGCGGTTGTACGCTATCGCCCTATCGCAAGATTTTTGCCGTCAGAAGAGAAGCAAAATGCGGATTTAAAGCGCATAAGTAGCATAGTTCGAAGAAGAGGACAATGTCTGGGCAAGGAATGTTAAGCATACTCATCTAAGAGCGTCGGCGATCGGGCGAGCATAGCCTACGGTAGCAGAGGAACTCAGGAAGTCCAGTCGCGATAAGGAGCCGCATAGTACTGTCCTGGCAAGCGTGCTTCCCGGAGAACTAGTCGTGAAACACGTCTTGAACGCGAGTCCTTCAGGCTGGGCTATTATCAACTTAATAACAGTTAACCTGAGTTGGTCGGATCGCAAGCAGTAAGACCAGCAGACGGGAAGGCATTCCATTACTCTCAGACAAGCTGAAGAACACAATTCGGACGGTCGCAGGCAAGCGCCCGGCTGTGATTGGTCGGCCAAGTCAGTGCCGGATCCAGTCACTGTGACACCCATCTGTAACGTCACTCCCCCACCGACACCTCAAGCACAAGACTCAAGGCTCTCAACGACCCGGGGACGCATTCAAGACCGACAAAAATGGGCTCAACAAGGTGAGTATCGTTCATACAGGGCACACGAAGTGCTTGTGGGTCGAAATTGCGGCGGTTGGGGGCAGACAAGTCGGTGGATGCATCAGGATGGGAGCGGATGACGGGCTGGTGGCGACGGACTCGGACTTGGACGTCTTTCGTGCAATGAACTAACGGTTGCATGCAGATTATACAGCAAGGGCCGTGTCCTCGGACACAAGCGCGGCAAGCGCAACACCCACCCCAACACCACCCTCCTCCAGATCGAGGGCGTCGGCTCGAAGGAGGATGCGCAATTCTACCTCGGCAAGGTAAGCCCAATCTCTCGTTAATTTGTTGGTCTACAGGGTCACTGAATGGTCTTTGCTTGGATAGCGCGTTGCGTATGTGTACCGGGCGAAGACTGAGCGTCAGGGTTCCAAGGTCCGGGTGATCTGGGGGTGCGTTAAATGTCTCTCCTGCTGGTTTCACAGAATCCGTGCTTACCCTGTGTGGACAGCCGTGTAACACGCTCTCACGGCAACTCTGGCGTGGTCAAGGCAAAATTCAGACACAACATGCCCCCACACGCTTTCGGTGCCAGCGTCCGCGTCGTATGTCCATTCCCTCCTTACCCTTAACAGTTGAGACTGAAGAGGCAGCAGATGCTCTACCCCTCGAACATCTGATTGTGTATGATATCGCCCCTACATCCCTGGCATCGTCTCTACCTCTCTCTCCGACCCTACTACGTCGTTACTGCAAATATGTCATGGCCTATTGCTGTATGCCCATTAGATTCGCAGAACTTCCGGGTGCCGTGAGGAATTCAGGAGTTGTCATCAGGCTGAGTTCACGTCTTTCCGTCCGGACCGCTCACAACGATATCCGACTCATAAGAATAATGCGTTCGAAAGCAACACAACACAACGACATTATATTATACAGTAATATACATCCTACCTCTATCACCCGAAGGAACTTGTCCGACCTGGTGAATCTTTCGAACTCGATTGCCGCAAAGACTCCTTTTTCACCTCGCTCGCCCACTTGAAGAAATTACACCGATACTGGTGATCCACCTCATCCCTCGGGCGCGCGCCCTTCCCCTTATCATACCCCGGGCCTACCGGGCTGCATTGTCCCAGTCAGCAATAAGCATAGCACAGTGACACCCCGAGGCGAGGCAGACACTCACCGCGAACAAATGTAAAACGTCTTGCCCTTGTTGGGCCCGGGCTTGTTCACGGTGAACAGCTTGGCGGGCTCGCGGTGGATAGTGCATTTCGGCGGGGCGACGGGCGCGAAGAGCTGCGACCAAGCTTCCTTGCCTTTGCCTTTGCCTTTGTCTTGCCCCGCCTCTGCGGACTGTTCGACCAGGTCTTGCTGTGACGCGGAGAGCTCGCACGCGAGGAGGTAATCAGCGTGCAATTGGTGTTCCGTCCCTCCTCCCTCGGGGTCGTCGTTGTCGTCGTCTACGACCACTACCTCTAACGATGACGCCGACTTGGCGGGGGGCTTGGTGAAGAAGCTGGAGAGCTTGGCCTGACCGGGTTTGCGCTTCTTGGATTGGGAAGTGCTGTTGCTCGAGGAGGTTTCTGCCGATTGGGGACCAGAGGATTTTCTCTTGAGCGGTCTCGACGGATGGGAGGTGGACGGAGACGGTGATGGCTTGATGCTCGATTTGCTGCTCGAGGCAGTGGGTGGTGGTGGCAGCGGCTGGGTGGACCGCGATGGTCCAATAATGGTCGAAGGCGATGATGCCTTCAGTTGAGGCGGAGAGGGTGACTTGGATATTGTGTCGGTTCCCCCTTTGGAGAAGAAGGAGGAGAGCAGTTTCTGTTTCCCAGAGTACTCGGGCCAGAACTTGGACGCCAGGCGCGGGGGCTCCGTCCTCGTCCCGAACTGCATGGCGTCTCGCAATTTCACCACCTCGCCTGACTCGAGCGTGATCTCGTCGTGGAGGTCCACGTAGATGGGGCAGTGGTCAGACCCCTTGACGGACGGGAGCGTGTTGCCGCCCTTGAGCCACTTTGTGAGTCCGGGCGTGGTGAGGATGTAGTCGACGCGGGTACCGTAGTTCGTCTCGCGCGCGCAGAGCTTCATGTTCCAAACTATGACATTTCAGCCGACCGTAGACATTGGCAGCAAGCCCCACATACGTACCGGTATACATCCCATCCCGCTCCGGCCAGAACTCCCGCACCGCATCCACCATCGGCCCATTCGGCGCCAGCCAGTCCCTGAACCACCGCCTTGCCGGGTGGTCGTAGAACACACTCGCATGGCTCGGCAGGTGCCCGTCACAGTGGTCCAGCGGCGCCGCGCAGATATTCATATCGCCCACGACCACGACCTCGCGCCGCTCCCCGATCAGCTGCGCGACGCGCGCCTGCAGCATGCGGTGGAAGTCCATCTTGAACGGGAGGCGCGCGTCGCTCGTCTCGTTCGGGCAGTACACGTTCACGAGGACGAACAGGCCAACGTCGAGCGCGAGCGCGCGGCCCTCGGCGTCCAGCGCGCCCGGGTCCGTGGGCGTGCGGTCGGGCGCGTCGGTGAAGAGAGCGAGCTCGTGCGCTTGCGGGTAGGCGGCGGAGATGCGCTCGGCGGGGGCGAGGGGCGGTTTGAGCGCGGGCTGGATGCGGCCCGAGAGGCCCTCTTCGGCTTTGAGCGGGACGACGGTGCGCGAGTCGGTGTAGACGGCGACGCCGCTGTAGCCGCCTTTGTTCGCGGGGAAGGAGAAGAACGCGTCGAAGCGGCCGGGGAGGGCGGCAGACGGCTGGAGGGAGGCGCGAGATGTCTTCATTTCTGTGTTCAAGCTTGGCTAGCGAATCAGCAGAGCGGTGCAGGGTGGACGCACCCTGGAAGCATATGATGTCCGCTTTGAGCTCGTCCAGAATCCCCTCGAACGTCTTGAACGTGTTCCATCTACACCAGTCTCATCAGACATACTCTAGCCGTAGTCCCGTGCAGTTATGACCTACGGGTGATACTGAGGGAGAGTTCTGACCCCATTCTACGAAACTCGCGTCAGTTTACCCAGCAACGCAGTATTGCAACCTCCTCACAATGTTCCAAGATAGTATCCGCATCTTCGACTATTTCCCCCTTCAGAGGCATACTACTGCGCAAGCTTCTGGCCGTTTGACGAGTCCCTGTAAGGTAAGCGCGGCATCCAAGGCGGACAACGGCAGCTTCGCGGAGGGTCGCGCGACAGCCAAACGATCGCGATCGGGCGGACCGCAGTCTCCCACGCCTCCTTCAACACTGAATTCACCAGCTTGCACGACAAGTGCAGACGGCTCGCGCCCCTGTTAGTTATGCTTGCCAGTGTGCGGGGATTTAGCGAGTCGTTCACTAGCTGGAAACCACTGTTCTCTGCTGGACACCTCTTCAAGTTCGTTGGGCACGACATCCGCGGCCTCACACCGCACAGAACCCATCTGGCTCGCGGGCTCGACCACTCAGCAGACACTCGTGGCATTCTGGATCTGTGGCATGTCACAGTGGCATATATGTATGTTGGACAAATTTCGCGACTTTGGCAGCCACTATCTACGCCATAAGTCACCGAACGGACTCGCACAAAACGAATCCCGCCTTCTACCTCTTGCCCCAGTCCCCACCCCGCCTGGAGCTCCGCATTTGGGTTCTCTCCGTGCCGGTAAGCTTTCGACAGCCTCTGCGTTGATGTCGACCGCTTTATCGTTCGATGGTTGCTCGTCTGGAATGCAATCAGCAGACTGTGTCAACGACTTCTCATCTGGCGTGGAACCGTCTGAGACGTATGGCGACGCTAGCGACCAGCAATGAACTCTTTTGTGACTTCATCGGATGCTCACGTCCTCGGGGGAGCATGGACCCCGGGGCCAGGGGACGGGGAACAACTCTCTGCAAAGATCTCCGCACTTTTGCATGATAGGAGGTATGCAAGCGAGGTGTTCGTCCTTCTGGAGCACGCGAAGGACTCAGTGCTGCCACCCGTGACGCGCGATCCCGGGGGTTACAGCCCCAGTTTCGGCGCTCTCTGTCTGCACCTACGAGTCGCTAAAACTTAGGAATCGCTCAGCCTGGACGCATGAGGTGCAACGCAATTGATTAGCTAGCAAGCAGGGAAGTCCCTAGAGTTTGTTAGATCGCATACGGTGCATACTATCCGATGTTGATAGTAGGTATATGCTGCACACGCCCATGAACCTTTACTCGAGCCTGCGTTTGGACGCCCAAGTTGTCCCCGCTCGCAAGGGTAGATACAACCTGCACTGGTGGTAGAAAATGTTCCAAAGGTCATGCTTGGTTTTGAGTGAAGTAGGAAGTTGACCGGGTGATCATGACCAGGACACTTGGAGATTTACTGAGACTTGCGTTACCGTAGTCATTGGCAGTGACACTGCTGTCCACTGTCGGGGAGCCAATCTGCTTCCAACCGGGACGACCCGATGCAGAGATGATTTCTGCGGTCACAGACGTTGTTCATGAAGTCAGCCAGGCACGACCTGCAGCCAAGGATGGGAGGGAAATCAGATGAAGAGATAAGATGACGCGACTATCAGATAACTGCGGGCAGCCCGATCGCCAATCAAAATTTTATCAGATAATTCTAGGCCTGCACTCGGAGACGGCACTCCCACCTGCTCGGGCGCTTCGAAGCAAAGGTGGCGTACGACGCCTCAGCGACTGACTAGAATATATATTGACAGCTTGCGCTGCGTAGCTGTCAGCGACCTGGCGGGAGCCGACAGCCACAGCGGGCGAGCAGAACCTGAGGCACGCCAGACAGCCGACCCATCATCAGCCCACCTACGAGGTACGTACCGGCTCCTTGGCGGCACCCATCCGCACTATATAACACACTCGATTAATTTTAGCCCTCAGACGCTTCTCCCGCCTCTCCCGCTCGCAATGGCCATCCCGATCCTCTCCAAGAAGGACTCAGCCAACGACTCCGCGTCGTCCGCGGGCTCGTTCCACCTCTACGACGCAGAACCAGAGTCCCAGCGCGGGGACATCGTCGCCGACGCGAAGCTGCTCGACGACAAGAGTCCCGGTGTCAAGCGGGTCGAGGCCATCGTCTCCTGCTTCACCACGTTCGACCTCGTCGTCCTCTTCCTCGGTATCTTCCTCATCGCCTATGCATACGGCCTCGGTACGTACACACCCACCCACCGCCACTCCGCTCACGCGACCGCGCAGACGGGCAGACTCGCTCCGTCTACCAGACCTACGCGACAAACTCGTACTCGACGCACTCCCTCCTCTCCACCCTCAATGTCGTCAAGGCCGTCATTGCCGCCGCCGCCCAGCCACCCATGTCCAAGGTCGCTGACATTTTTGGCCGCCTCGAGCTCATCACGTTTTCCGTCCTCTTCTACGTCCTCGGGACGATCATAGAGGCCGCCTCTGACAACGTTCAGACCTACGCCGGCGGCCAGGTGCGTTCGGCTTATCTCCAGTCATATTGCGCCTTTCTCACAGTTGCTCTGCGCACCAGGTGCTCTACCAGATCGGCTTGACCGGGATCCAGTTGCTCGTCGAAGTCCTCATCGCGGATGTGACCTCCCTCCGCAACCGTGTCTTCTTCTCTTACATCCCCGCGAGTCCGTTCATCATCAACACCTGGATATCCGGTAATGTCACGTCGGCCGTCATCGCAAATTCTACCTGGCAATGGGGTGAGTTTGCTGCCATTCCAACCCTACCTCTCACTTAACTGTATACCAGGTGTGGGCATGTGGACCATCATCGTCCCCGCCACCTCCATCCCGATCATCCTCTCCCTCTATCTCGGTCAGCGCCGCGCGCGCCGCGCCGGCAAGCTCTCGCGCATCCTCCCCACGACACCCTCCTCGCGCTTGCAGACCCTCGCCGCGCTCTTCCACACGCTCGACGCGCCGGGCACGCTCCTCCTCGCCTTGCTGCTCTCGCTCATCCTCATCCCGCTCACCATCGCGGGCGGCACGTCCTCGCGCTGGGCGCACGCGGACGTCATCGCGATGCTCGCCGTCGGCTTCGCGCTCATCCCCGCGTTCGTCGTGTGGGAGCTCAAATACGCCAAGCACCCCATCGTGCCGTTCCACCTGCTCAAAGACCGCAGCATCCTCGCGGGCCTGTGGGTCGCGCTGAGCCTGAACCTGTGCTGGTACCTCCAGGGCGCGTACCTCTACACGCTCCTCCTCGTCTCCTTCGACGCGAGCGTCAGCACCGCCACGCGCGTCACGTCGCTCTACTCCTTCTGCTCCGTCGTCGCGGGCATCGCGCTCGGCGGCGTCTTCCGCGTCGTGCGCTACATCAAGTGGTTCGCGGTCGCGGGCACGCTGCTCTTCATCATGGCGCTCGGCCTGATGGTGCGCTACCGCGACGGGAGCCACGGCGGGCTCGCGGGCCTCATCGGCGCGCAGGTGACGCTCGGCATCGCGGGCGGGTTCTTCCCGTACCCCGTGCAGGCGCTCGTGCAGGCGGCGACGAAGCACGAGCACGTCGCGGTGATCACCGCGCTGTACCTCACGATGTACCAGATCGGCAGCGCCTTCGGGAGTAAGCCATCCCCCCCATCCTGCCCGCGCTCTCACTCACTCACTCACTCACCCCCCCCTCCTCACGCAGACACCATCTCCGGCGCGATCTGGTCGAACACGCTGCCCGGCAAGCTCGCGACGTACCTCGCGCCGATCAACGGCACGCTCGCGGCCGCGGCGTACGACGCGCCGCTGACGTTCATCCTGGCGTACCCGGTGGGCACGCCCGAGCGCGGCGCGGTCGTGCGCGCGTACAACGAGACGCAGCGCTATCTCGCGGTGACGGGCGTGTGCCTCGCGGTGCCGCTCTTCGTCGCGGCGCTGTGCCTGCGCAACCCGCGCCTCGGCGATCTGCAGGCGCTGCCCGAGGCGGAGCGCGCGGGGGCGAAAGGTGAGTGGTGTGCGCGTCGGATGTGGATGTGGATGGGTGCTGATGGTGGATTGTAGGGAAGACGCAGGATGTTAACGTCCAGGAGCAGAGCGTGCACGATCCGGACGCGAAGGTTCCTGAAAACTCTTGATTTATTCGTATTTTCTTGGTTTTAGGTGGTGGGTATGGGTATAGGTGGGAGGAGATAAAAAATCTAGAGTTACTAGAGCTTCCGCCCGTGCGGATTAATCCCTGTTGTTGTTGTTGTTGTTTTATTTTCATGAGATTGACGAAATCTAATGTCCTTGCTTCTCGGTGCCTGGTATCGAGGGCTCGAGCGATATGTCGCGTGTTGACCTTGAGAGCGTGGATGGACCAGGATCGTGCTGGGCTGATTGTGGCCGAGGATTATCTGATAAATTGGCTGATGCTCAGTGTTTCTGTTGGCGGTCGATCATGATCAGGGACACTATGTAGGGGTGGCGCGCCATCTTATCAGATACTCAACGAGCTCAAGAACCTGTCAAGTGCTTGTCGATCACTGTGTTGCGACTCCGAAGTTGAGACTTTAGTGTGTATGTGCTGCTTCGACCTTTCACTAAGTAGTGGACATTCGCGGGTAATGGAAATACCATGGCATCAGTACATTTTACACCTACACATCCCACTGTGCTAGTGATTCATGAATGGGGTCAAGTACTCGACACGAGGACCTGGGACCTTCACGCATCTCTTACGAGAGTTTACGATGTGATACACCTATGACAGGGCGGGCCTCAAGAGGGTGTACATGTCAGCTTACAGAATATCGCCACCGGTATGCCAAGTAGGGAAATTAACGACCCCAAACAGGTCTCCCTGATGCTGGAAACGGCTGGTTATTTTGTTACCAGTGGACACACGGGTACATGGAATATATATCCTATCCATAAGACATCTGTAGAACCAGTAGCCGGCAGACCTTCTTGCACAAGTTGCACGACTGACTCGGAGATTATTGGTTCCCGGTTCAAGGTTCAGACGCCCCCGGGAAATGCCGAATGTGTCACTGCATATGCATCACTCTCTTGTCTTCAACCAGCTTCGACCATGCAGCCTTTTTTGAAGTACTCTGCATTGATTCCACGTCCGGGTACCTGGTGTACCATTGCCATGAAAATACGGCGTGCCAGTGCGAAACTGACGCGTTCCAGATCCCACCAACTTGCGCAAATCCGCTTGGCTTGTCATGGAATGCGTCGATGCTAACGAGTGGCACAAATTTAGGAAAGAAGAGAGACTCATGCCCATACTTTAGCTGAAGGGCTGCTTTGACCAAATATGCACTCTTGAACCTCCTGAACCCGGCGGGCCTTGCATTGACAACGAGCGAGCCGTGGGGCCCATTTGACACAGCCGAGGTTTGCACCGTTTTTGCGACCAAGACTATGAACGCGAGAATCGATTGGATTAATCTGAACCTCTTGCGAAGACTTCTGCGCGCGAATACTGGACTGCGTATACCATGGAGAGCCCGGGCCTCATAACATTCTCTGGAAGGACGGTCGCTCGCTGCCATCGACCGGGAAATGACAGATTGGCTTCCCGAATACTGGGAGGATACCCAAAGCTACTTTGGGAGCCTGAACTCGCCCAGCTGATGGGAGATGTACGAGCGGGTCATGATACCTCAACCTGTTTCCCCTCAGAACCATCTCTGTTCGAGCCGCAGGGCTCTATTCTTTGTATCCGGCGGCGCCATTCTCGGCGCAGTGCAATAACAAGTCATTGGCATCTGTTCCTCACGATACCGACGGCGGTTGCTCTCTATGTTTTTTTTTCTGTTCTTAGTTCGGCCTTACTGATTCTGGCTCATCTAAGACAATAACCCAGTGACGCTCGGGCGTCTACCCCTAAACAGATCCCAAGGATTCATTAGTTAAACAGTCTTCATCTTTCAGGATACGGGTCCTTCCTTAGCCTGACCGAAGTCTTCGGTCGTAGTACCGAGCAACTTGGCTATGTATCTGCTAACGAGATACATACGCCTGGAAAAAGATTCGTTTCAGGCATGAATCGGTTCTATTGTGTTGTTTGATGTCTTGTCAAGGCTTCTACAACTACTCAGTGCATAGCTACGAGTATGAAGCTAGCTTTATTCCAAGAAAGGTATTGTTGTCATGATTCAGTGCAGAGGTTTTGATGGATTCTAAGGCTAGAACCATCTCTCACTCG
Source organism: Gloeophyllum trabeum ATCC 11539 (assembly GCF_000344685.1). Classification (NCBI taxonomy): domain Eukaryota; kingdom Fungi; phylum Basidiomycota; class Agaricomycetes; order Gloeophyllales; family Gloeophyllaceae; genus Gloeophyllum; species Gloeophyllum trabeum. The sequence goes on along the minus strand of NW_006920414.1, from coordinate 2,048,984 downwards.
CGTTATTCGCCTCTATTACAAGATTCAGTATGTTTCACCTCTGCTGCTCCCGTTCGCTCATGTGGTGCTCTTGTGCAGGAGTACAAGGCGTGAGACTGTGGGTCCCCTGCGTGCTCGGATATAAACAAAGCCTGCTGAACCGTAAACGTTATCTCTTTCGTTCCTTTCATCCTCTCCCCGCCTGAGTACACCCAATTGTCAGTCCATTTGCCGGAGTAAACATGACCTACTTCCACCGTGGTCACACTATTTCCGGTATGTCGCCCCCTTGTGTTTGCGCCACATGAGCTCACATCGGCACCCCTATCTCCCACAGCCGGCGGAGAACATCCATTGAGTAACTCCTCCTCAGACCCGGCTGGTTCTACCCTCCTGGAAGGACTCGTCGCTGCCACTAGGGCGCTGGACGCCATTAATGTCGTCCCGCTCGATCGCGTCACGCTATCGAAGGATCGTGCGCGCCTACAGGGTCGCGTTCAATGCTGCAAATCTCTGTCGGCTGAACAGGGAGGAAGTCTCGGGCTGCCCTCAGAAACTTTGTCCGAGATTTTCGTTCACTGCCTTCCTGAAGACCTTGAAATTGCCAATGTTCGTGAAGCACCTTTGGTTCTAACTCGAGTGTGCCGTTACTGGAGGGAAGTGGCGTTGGCGACTCCCTTCTTATGGAGTGGCTTGGGAATACCAAGCAAGTCCCATGGCGCGAAGCATATGGAGTCTATGGAAAAGTGGCTTTCCCGAGCGGGAGTCCTTCCACTTCACTTGGCATGGCGGGAATCCCTCACCCTCTGGGATAGGATCACGGTCAATACAGTGGGCCCAGAACTGATAAAGAGATACATTGAACATTGCAAAGTTCTCGACTTGGGCCTTGTGCAAGGTGACTTCGCCCGCTATTTCATTGCCGATGAACTGCCGCTGCTGGAAAAGCTCTGTCTGGTCCACTACAAGAAACGACCCTGTACCTGCGCAGGCGAACAACATACTACGAGGCTTCCACGGCTGAAAGATCTCGTTTACTTCTGGTCACACCCTAATCAATATGATTTTCTCGTTTTGCCTTGGGCGCAGCTGGCCAGTCTGCATATTGGCATTCGAGGGCCACATTGCGTCCCTCACGTTCCTCAGGTTATTGCGCAGTGTCGACAGCTGGAAGCCCTCAAGCTTGACATCCTAAACGACTACCAGGACAAAGTAGAACTCACTTGGCCCTCTGGAATACGTCCCTTTCCGCTTCCGAAGCTCAGACTCCTGACGATAAGCTCGGAGGCATCACTCCCGCGGAGCGGATCTGTTCTATCTCGCCTAGTCCATAACCTCATTCTTCCTGAACTCGAAGTCCTCGCCTTGACTGAAGCGTGGGGTTCATCGGATCTTTGGACGAAACTGCTCGCCCGCTCGCGCTGTCCCCTACGGGAGTTGAACGTCACTACTTCATCTGATTTCCTTCCTCAGCCGCAAGATTTAATGCAGTTGCTCAAGGTGGCTAAGTCCTTACAGGACGTAAGTATCTGCGCCGCTTCGTATACTTTCAGTGCTGGTGCAATGCACCTTGTCGACTGCCTCTTGAACGGGACATGCTCAAGTGATCCCTCCCTCTCCATGTCAGAGCTGCAAGCACTCCGGTTGCAGATCAATTGTTCGACTATGGAGGACTACAACCTCTTTGCGCAGACCCTACAACCTATGCTAGCTTCCCCCACTGTATGCAGCGGGAATCGCGGAAGGGATCGTCTTCGGGACGGATCTGTATATCTTTGCTGTACCGCAGAGGAGGAGACCACGGAGCTGCACTGGCCCATTCAAATAGGGAAGAAAAGACATTGCCAGGAGCATTCTGAAGCCATCAACGACCTCGTTTCGGTTGAGTGAGAAATGACGAGGGTGCTTCGGTAGTACGGGTTTACTCGGAAATGTGCTCAGCAGACTGCCTGCAATCCATGTTGTATTATATGAAGTGTATGATCATTAATTTCATTCTGGACTTTCTTTGACGAGCTTAAGCTAGTCGCATTTAGCTGATTGCCAGCCTCAGCACTCGCTTCTTGTTGCTGTTGCTCTCCTGCCTTCGAGTACCGTATGCCTAGGTTGTGGGTCTCCCGCTTACCTTTGTGAGATTGGTTCCAGCCCTGTATGTGTCATGCTGAAGTGCGCCAAGTGGACCACTGGAGGATGCAAGGCTGATATCAAGATTAGGCTTTAAGTATGAAGTCGAGTTCTTGCGCAGATCGGACGTTCGTCACATTATGCACGACGCAAGACGACAATTGCGCTGATGCTTATTCGCTCTGACGGATCTACGCCGGAAAACCTAGTTTCTCCAGATATCAGAGCTGCGGATTCAGAGTAAAGCATGTCCTCGCGACGGATGTGGCATAAGATATTACCTCGGTGGTCCAGGAGGATAAGTATCCGTCCCGAAAGTTCCTGGAAATATTAGGACTGCACGGACCATGAGTATGGAATATGGCTGGTCCATGTGTCGCTCCTCATGACCCCAGTCCGCCGCCGCCGCACAGAGGCACAGGTGTGATACTGCGTCAGCTGTAACAGTTCTGGGGACCAGCGATATTCAGCAGTTATCCATAGCGGATGTGAGCGAGGCCACGATCCCACGCGCCACCCCTACGTCGGTGTTGCCTACGAGGAAGTTAGAGTCTGAGTCTTCGCGGACTTTGAGTGCTATGGAGAATCTCAGCTCCGGTGCAGCCTTCCAGCTTCCTGCATAGGAACTATACCCCTCATGGTCATATTGAAGTCGGGTGACGCTCGGACGATGTACATCGGGACCTTTCGCTCAGGCACCTACGAGGGAGATCCACTCCAGCTAGATTTCGTACACGCCCCGCCTTCATGTTCTCCTGCTGCATTCCACGCAATCAGATAACGGGGGTAATTCTTCGGTTTCTGAATACCGTGAGCCCTAGCAAGAGAAGCGTCCTCGCACCAGGCACTGAGGAATACAACGTATCAGATTAGATACTTTTGTCCTCCGTTATGCCTTTACAGGACTCGGAGCCGACAGCCTCTTGATTCACTGAATGTGGCCTGTGTCAGCCAGAGGCTCGATCATGTCTGAATGACGCGAATGTTAGGCGCGATGCCAGGAAAGATAATCCGTAACTAGGCTAGTGCTCAAGCTGTCGACGAAAGTAAGAGCTGCTTGTGGGAAAGCCCCCGCCACCGTCTTGGTACTGCTGTGCGCCTGAGCCATACTCAACAACCGCCCAGACCCCTCCCACGAGGCGCAGCTGCCAGCGTCGTGGATCCCGTGCTGTAGGGCCATGTTCGATTCCTATGGGGTATCTGAGAGGAAATTCAATTCCGCAGGCGTCCCAGTAAGAGACCGCCATCTCCAGGTCCTCGAATTGGCCCGGTGCCTGAAGAAACAACATTCAGGAAGCCTGAGCGTCCGACTCTAGGCCACTTTATTGGACGGGGAATCACGTACCTAATATGGAGTAATCTTTATCATAGGTATATCTCCATGCTCAGCGGGGATCGATACGCTCGTCCATAGTGCGCATCAAACATTGGGGCAGTGCAAGAGCTGGCGTAGTCGGTGAGAGCGAAGCACTCCATACACAGTTTACAGGGACAAGCGCCGCTTTCCTTTCTCCGACCTGTAGTACGTGATCCCGAACTATCTCACACATGGGCAGCATCAAACCTTGAACGTTGTTCAGTGCTTACCACTTGGCTGCGCCTCCACTATAGCGTCGCAATGCCAGACACGAGCACTCCGGGGGACGATGCAGCTCCAGATTGTCCTTGGCGCATGGTAGTAAACCCGCATTTTTCATTGAAGTCAGATCCACAGTATCCACAGACGTCGGATATCGAGCATCGGACCATCGTGGGACGCTGGATACCACCACACCGCATTCCCTGACTGTGAGAGTATACCGCCACAGGATACGAAGGCCAAGCTCATGAATGCAATGGCGAGAGTCGAGCACTCGCGCAACACTGAATTCATTGAGCGATGAACCTTGCTATTCTGGGCCGCTAACTGCCAGTCGCACAGTGGAGCTTTCTCAGAGTCCGATTTATTGGCAGCGGCGCAGCGCACAGTTACTCTGGGTTCGGCTGGGCTAGGATTTGTGTCGTCAACGACGTCGAGGTACAGCAAGACGGAGAACCTGGTTGGAAGAACCGCACTTGCCGCATATGCGCTATCCAGACATGTGAGGGCCGATATGAGGCTACATGACAGCCGCGGACCTTCTCCAAGACGCCACCGGCCTTCTTGGCGGCCTACATAGAAAGGGCACGGAGTAGCCAACGAGGTGAGAAAACCCCGAGATCCCATGACTAGCCCCCTGAATGAGGACCTCCTCTGTTGAAGATACCTTTCGTAGGCATTTCGGCCAAGCATAATCGTCAGGGAGCCCGATGATGCCGGAGAAGTGGATGGTGAGGCAACAAAAAGCGATCGGAAAAGCACAAACACCACCGAGTCAGTTGATGGTCCCAGGAGAACGAGTATAGTATAATACGGAAGACGGGCGGAACAGTAGGCTGGAGAGACCTGCTCAAGTGCGGGTCAATAGATGTGGTTTCCTTTTTTTCAATGTATCGGGAGTGCCTATAGACGCAGCAAGTGATAGAAGTATGAACTTCTGCCGGTGAACTTGAAGACATTTATATGCTTGATCCGGGTACGGGTAATACTGGACGACGTTGAACCCCTGACGCAGAGCTGAACGCCCGTCGAATAGGCCAAAATGATGCGCTTGTATACTTCTCTAGTGATGACGAGGTGTAAAGGAGGTGTAGGTGAAGCTTTGAAGTCTCGAAAGTAGTCTAGTAGTCCAAGTTTCAACCCCGCATTATTGGCTTACGTAAGTCCTATGCAAGTCGCCGTTCCATTATAGCAAGGCGCGTACAACGACGACGGCGACTGACAGCTCAGTGCTACAGGATAGCAAGCTACGACTACGATGACGATCAAGCATTTTGACAGTAAGTCCGTACCTGCTTAGTGGAGGTCGCTCATTTGGTACAAACGCGCAAAGTCGTTGACCGCTCGAAACTGTGAACATCCATCGCAGGCTACCTCCATGAGCGCAAGCACTACCACTCTTTTCCTCTGTCGGTTCTGTCGGACTCGCGTCTAGGCATAGATGCCTCCAACTATCTCCAGAATCTTATGGAGAACCCGCCCACACGGGAGCCTCTTATTGCTGCGACTGGTGGCCTCCCGCTTGCTCTGACAACACGTGTAGAGGCGGACTTGCGCGTTTTGGAAAAATACCGAATCAAACCTGTATTTGTTTTCCCTGGACTTCTGCCAAACAGACGTGGAAGGTATCATCAACTACACACCGAAGCAAATGCTGCATGTCGGGAGAGGCAGGAAGCTTGGGCCAAGTACGAAGCCGGCCAGGAAGATGCCGCGACTAAACTCTTCGAATCCCGAAACCCCCTTCACCAGTGGGATATATGGCGGATGGTTCTGAGGATTTTCAAGCATAGAAATGTGGAATTTATGGTTGCTCCCTATGTCTCTTGGGCCCAGGTATGCATGTCGGGATATACGGCACTTTTATCCTCTGACCCCGAGAGCCATACAGCTCATCTATCTCCAACGTCACCCCAAGTCCTACATCCATGCGATCTATGGACCTACGGATACATTGCTCTACCCTGGCGTGGATAAGCTCATCACCTCCCTGGACCTGACGTCGTCAAACCCTTCGTTCACCTACGTATCCAAGCGCAATATCTTGTCCGACCTAGGCCTGACTGAGGACCAGTTCTTGGACGTCGGCCTTCTTGTCGGCTGCGAATACTCCGCACCATTCCCTCCCACCACGCACGAGCAGGCCCTCAAGGCCACCGTGGACATGCTCAAGTATTACAAGTCGGGTCACGCGTGCGTCTCCGCATTCGCGGAACAGCCCAATGTAAAATCGTCACAGTATCAGGACAACTTTGCTCGCACGCGGTCGATGATCAAGTACTCCCTGATACTCTCGTCTGAAGGAACGGTCATGCCGCTCCCTCTCGCGACTAGCACCTCCGCGGCCCAGAACCACGGAAACCATCACCCGCATCACCCAACTGCCGCCGATATTCCATCTGACTTACACGAGATATTCACCCACAGACTGCCTGACGAAATCTATTTCTATCTGTCTCGTGGGCTCATGGGGCCTCAGGCTCTGGTGTGGCTGACCACCGGGCAGATTATCGAGAGCCCTCCCCTTGACACGGGTGAGACGACGGAATACAAACGGTTCGTAAAGGAAGTTATTACCGATGGCCAGACTGGGCCTCGAGCGACCTCTCTGGCATTGATCAGCAGCGTTGCCCATAATTTCTGGTCGAACCGGCGTGTTACTCCCCATTTCTGGTTCGAGCCGAATGTTCCGCAGAACCAGCAAAAGTACATCCAGCACAACTCGCAACAAACAGCGCAGTTGGCGGAAAGGGTTGCGGGGTGGAACGTCCCTTACCTGATTGTGGAAGAGGAGTTGCGGAGGCAGAACGTGAGTTGACCTCCTGACTTGATATCTGTTCTTGGCACTGATATATCGTCGAAGTCTTCCACGATTGACTTTGCGCTATGTTTGGGCGCGACAGCCTCTGAGAAACTGGCCACCCGGACTAGAGTCAAAAGCGGTGCCAATTCTGCCCAGCTGGACAAGAAGGACGAGATAGTGGCGAATGTCATTTGGCGATTCTTGGAGTTGCGAGGGTGCGTTCTCTTTCACACTCTAGCGCGGTATCAAAGTCTCAACTTTGTTGATTGCAATCACCTGCCTTTCGGAACTGAGAAGATTCCTACTGAATACCCATGCGCACTCTCCGTTGGCTCGAGCGATGTATACAGCTCTGAGACACGCGCGTGTCAACGACAAATTCCAGGATCCACTGTATCTGTTCCTGGAACTGGTCCGGGCGGGCGTCATGCATGGTAATCTGTGGTCGGGACGGGCGTTTAGTGGTGGACCCAGTTTCGGTACCGGTGGGTCCATCTTCTCACGTTTCCAATAGCGATGATGGTGCTCACTCGGCCGTGGCGTGCGTGTTCGTGGCCCAAAGATGATGAGAAATCTTGCATGCTCTTGGTTATGCGAGTGCTTAGCATCGTTCCGTTGAACTTTAAGGTGAGATAACTCTATTCCATCCGGCGTCGAAGCTGTGTGCCCCATCAAGGGCGTGATGTGCTCACCACCATCTGCTCGTTGCAGGCGCAACCATGGTCGGCTCCGCTGTCACGAGAACTGCTGGTGTTCAACTCGTTTGTCCGTTCGCTCACACGGGCACTCCGGACCTTACTAGAGGTTACGTCGCTGAACATGCTTCTCCGCCATGATGCCCGGCGCGCAAGGGACGACCTTCTGGATATTACTCTTTCGCTTCCTTTCCAGTCGGAGGTGAACACCGGGTTCGGTATCCTGGCGAAGGTATACTTGGACGCGCTCACACATATAAACAACCGCACACGGGTGCGGGATCCCAATGCGGAGGGTGTGAGAGAGGCCAAACAAATGGCGCTCGAAATATGCGAAGAGACGTTCCCCGGGGTGAAGGATCCGAAGGGCGAGGTCGAGCGGGGCTTCCGGTTCTGGGACGTGGTGAGTTGGAGCACTGCTGTGAAGCTGATTCGGATGGGCTCGTGGCTAATAATACGCTGCCTTCTCCTTTGTAGACGCTGACGGCCATGAGGCAGCTTCATTCTGAGGGCGCGGTCATCCGCGACCTGATTGACCAGTTCGAGGCGGCCGAAGCGTGGCTGGCACCCATGAGACCGTAGAAGACGGCGGGGTTCATTTGGGTGGACTTGAGCCGAACTGGTCGGTGTTATGTGGCGACGTGGTTCTCTCAAAATTCCAAGGGGTTGTCAGTTTCGCTCTTGCATATTCCCATCGCTGAACGTGGCAGGCCGCGGCTGCACGCCGGGGGGAGTAATGTCATACGTACTCGCGCTTGGTATAGCTTGGAATTGTATCACGTCTCGTATTTTTGGCAACGCGAACGTGTTGTGACGGGGAAGGAAAAACGATGAGAACACGAGCGGGAAAGGACAGAGACTGGTGGGAACGCGAGGATGGGCACTGCCTAATCGGGCCAGCGCCGGAATCAGGTGAAAGGCGAGGGCGGAATCTCCGATGCGACGAGAACGTCAGATTTGATCTGCCCAGCTTCAGATTTCCTGCGGATCTGAGCCACCGAGTCCTTTCATCCACTCCTGCCTATAAGAATGCATGCTCTAAGCGTGGCCGCTGCCTGCTCCCCATCGACACTCCCCGCCCGCCATGCTCGACGACGTCCTCCTCGACCAGCTCATGACCCACGACCCCCGCAAGCACGCCCACAACGACGGCCACGTCTACCTCCGCCAGCCCTACACCGTCGAGATCATCCAGCTCGAGGAGGTCACGCCGCCGTCGCCACATTCCATACCGTCCAGCTCAGCGTCCCCCGCATCGTCGTCGTCGTCTTCCTACTACGACGACGAGTCCGACGAAGAAGAGGACTCTGACTGCACCTCGTACTGCTCCTCCGACTACTCGATGCAGGACGAACCGCGCACAAAGGACGCCGCGTACGCAGAGGACACGTACTCGGCCAGAATGAGCCGCATCCACGCATGGCGAGAGAGTTTCTCAAAGGAAGTGGGCGCACTGGCTCCCGGTACGTCAACCGCGCTATCTCGCTCCCGGAACACGAGCCCTGACTGCGCTCCCAGGCGCTGTACCTATGGCATCGTCACCTCCAGTTTCACGCAGAGAGGATCGAGACGCAGACGGCGATCTAGCGGTGAGTCCCAAATAGCATGGCCCCTTCCTGAAATGTGTATTCATCGCCGCACCATTCAATAGACGTCTTGCTCGGAAGCGGAAGAGGACGCGGGATCCCAGCGGGTGTACGCGGCGGCGGGTGTCCCGCAGAGCTCGCGGCTGTCGACGCTGAGCCTGCACTCCTGCCCGGCATGTGATGCGTCGTTTGACACATCGCAGAGCCTGCGCCGCCATGGCCGCGGGCCCCTCGCCGGTGAAGCCTGCCGCGTAGCGGTAGAATACGATTTCGAGTGATCCGCCTTTCCTCGCAAGGAACCTGAACACACACGATCTGCACGAGCATCCATACGCTCCCCGACCCATCGCATTAACCTTATCGTATCTGATATCCTGCATCATCCCTACACCCGCCTTGGCTCTTCGCAATGCACGCTTGTATCGTACATAGTATCGCCCTTCTATTACAAGCTTATTATGTATTAATTATCCTACCGGCTCTTCCTACTGCTCGGCGTGGGTTTCACGCCCCTGTTCATACATGTACAGTAGCAGCACATAACGCATACGCACTGTAATAACACCACGCGCATTGGCTTGTCTGTCGAGAGAACGCTGCGAAGCGGTCTTACACGGAGATGATACCCCACTGAGCGCGAGCTTGTGCCCTAACGAGCATGGTCAGCGGGCCAGGGCAAGACATCATCACCGCGGTGCAGTACCTTAGCTGATGATGTCTCGGCATGCGTTTTCGAACGGAGGGTACACCACGCTAGCCATATTCACACCAACGTTTGGCCCTCCGTCGCAGCGAGGCGCCCGGGGCCGTGAGAGCCTGTCGCCGAAAAATGGGATGGGCCACTGGACGGGAGGGGTGGGCAGCGTATGCTCCGGATGTACAGCTACAAAGCCCGACGACCGTATTCCGTGTTTTGACTTGGGCCGGGACGTTTGATCTCTCTGGGCCTGAGCTAGGTAGCGCTGGGCACTGGCAGGATCAAGTTAGGCTGGGAGCAAGCGTTTTGAGTTTGGCATGGCCAGGCGCCCACGTTCCCATGCATGGCGTCGTACTCTACGTGGCGGCCGTTTCAAGCTGACACTGCGCCCCGATATCGATTCAGGACAGTCGGGAGGCGCAGCGCTCTACTCAGGAGCCGTTCCACGGTGCACCGCGACGGTGGCGTTATCTGATAATCACATAAATGATGTCTCTGAATCCTCCTGCCCAATAAATGTCTCACACGCACGCTCGGAACACACCTTCCGTATTGTCCCCAGAGATCATCCGATCCGCCAGGCTGTACCGACCCTGGTGGTACACGATCGGGCCCATTTCCTCAATTATCCCTTTCTTCCTCAAAGGACGCCCACAGCGCTCGGCAGGCCAGGGGCGGGCGGCACGCCTTGTTCTGTCTGTGTTCTCCTTCCACGCTCACGCTGGGAACTTCATCGGATTTCGTCATTATTAGTTTAGAATACACCCCGGCCTTGAATCCCAAGAAGCCTTCCACGAAGATCAAGGACATCAGGTAATCCTGCCAGTGGGAGCCTCGGGCCAAAGGTAAAAATACGAAATCCTCCGTATAGTTATACGACGTTGGTGGAGCTCCCGCACACGATGCTACGTGGGTCTTCCTGATCGCCGGCTGGTGGGACTCTCAGTTGTTCACATCGATGGCAGCGGTCAACACATCCAAAGCGGCCAGCTGTCCCCACGTCGTGAACGATTGTGGAGGGCCCGTCCAGCTCGAAGAGTATGAGTCACCGTTCGCGGCGAGTTCGAGAAGGGCGTTGTACTAAAAACGCAACGCAAGGAAGGTCAACAATACGATCTCGTCCGTAAAAATACGACACGCCGCGGTAGACGTGCTAGAAATACTACGTACTTGAACATCGATATAGGCCCTGATCAAGTTGCGGAGATCCGTGTTCGATGCGCTTCGAGTCCACGCTTCGTGCAACCCACGGATGAACACCGCTATCGGTCCGACATGCGACCAGTGCAAAAATGCGTGAAGGTAGACGTTCAACGATCATTGATCTGCGTTAATTATGGACGGACTTCGGAAGGACTTCACTCACCCTTGAATCCGACGCCGTCATTGTTGCTGTCCGGGCTTGCGCCCTCGGTGATGACGCCGTTACTTCCTTGCCATGCACTCGTGTGCGTAGCAGCAGCGATGATATTGACCGCCCTAAGGAATGAAGGTCCGAGCATAATGCTCAGCGTTCATCCCCATTCACATGAAGACAAGGCGATCTCACAGGTCCCTCCAAGATGAATCACCGGTGACGTCGGCCAGTACGCTCAACCCCTCGATATATTTGCCGCTGTTGTACGTGAAGAGCCACGAAGAGGGCGACGTCCTAGTACAGCGTGAGCGCGTTCACAAGCGCGCAGCAATATCGGTGTATCTTACGAGCAGTCGTGGCCGTTGACGGTGTCGAGAACGATGTTATCAGAGTTGATGTTGTGCGAGCGGATCCAGGTCGCCGCGGCCGAGGCGGCATTCGCGTACTTGCTGTCGCCCGTGGCATCCGCGAGATAGGCTCCCAGGCTATATATGGCGGGATCGTCAGGGCGCAAGCTGTGTCTCTTACTCCGGCGACATACGTCAAGAATAACCTGGAAATCGCATCCACGTCAGTCCCTCTGGCATGTCTCGGTGAAAACACAACATGACATTACCCTGTTGTAATGGAGTTGATGCCCTGGTCGTCCGAGGTGGGTCGCTGCAGATGCGGGAGGTCAAATTGCTGTCTTCGCATGTGAACTGGTCCTGCAGCCTTACCCAAAATACACCGCCTGACATGGTCGCTGGATAGATGAAAAGGATCGCATTCTCGTCAGTTCTCACTTGTTCGTTGATCCGACATTAAGACTGCGGACCTCCGTTGCACGAGCCCTCGATGCTGAAGCTCTTACCAGGGATGCTGCCGCTGGAAGCCTCGGCATCCGTGATCTGGCTATTTCCCACATCGTCGGTGTCTCAGTTTCCCAAGCTTAAGGGAAACTTGTTCGATATAGCTCACAATACTGAGACGTGGTTCCACGTATCAATAGCATGTTGCAACAGATTGGTGTCTCCGTAAGCCCTGTACGCGTAGTACGCGGCTGTGGCCCACCACCTGGAGTGGGAAGGTCAGCGCGTGTAGGGAGAATCGAGGAAAAGTACGCACAGTGCGTCGTCGTTGTACTTCATAGAAAGAGAGCATCACTTGATAAGGATATATGAACTCTCATCTACAACAACGAACATACCCTGACATGCCCAATTTTAGCGGTCTGTCGAGGCAAGTCTAGGTAGAGCCCTCACTGATATTGGTCATAATTCGCGAACAGACTCCAGCCAGTGTTCAGAGCGTTCACAACATTGTTTTTGTTGGTCGTGGTACTCGTGATATGATCCTGGTTCGCTAAAACGGACCATACGTTCCCAGACTGCCACCAACCGATACCTACATTTCGCGAAGACATAGAGCATCACCGAAGTTAACGAATGTATTAATCTTCGCTGCGAGCTGACTAACCATTGAACTGGGCATCGGAGGAGTCAAGCTGGCCCAAAATGACGTTGATGGCATTCTGCGCGATGGTAACGCGGTCCGACGAAGAACGACTATTTGTAGGCTCCTGCATCGCGTTGAGTTAAAACATCGTCTGAAGCACTGACGATCGCACGCACTCTCCAAGACGAGGGAACACTCAAGTCTTGGGCCAATGAAAGCCCGCAGAGGCCTAGGAAGAAGAGAGAACGACGGAGCATCACCATCGTACAGCAGCTGGAGTGCGAAAGCGCAAGAGGCTCGATGAACGGTCAAGTGCTTTTATGAACGTAGTTAATGCCAGCGCATGTGCTTGCGCATCCATCTCCCAACAACGATCATCATGCATCAAACGCAGCACTGGGAAGCAGGGATGACGACCCCAGTTGAAATCAGAAGCACCAAGAAACTGAGCTGACCCTTGAAGCAGGTGGTCGAGCTGTGCGGGCATCCCATAGAAGGGCTATTGCGCACGCCATAGGACATAGCAGTTACAAGCATGCCGAAGACCTTGCCGACCACCAGCGTAACAGACGGATGACGAGTGATCATGGGACACTCCCGCCGCTCAATGACTGGTGTGGAAGCTACTAGTCATCCTCTGTAACACGCACGGAATCCAGCCAGCATGTGATCCAGACTCTAATTCTTCGAGATGGGCCATACGACGCGAAGACGGATAAGCTTTGCAGAGTCGCCGAAGTACGCGACGTTCTGCAACGTTCGCCTATACAGCTCGCTTCTCTGAGCTGTTATGGAAACTCGTCGGTGCCAATTGCAAGTCAGGACCGCATGACTCTGCGTATTTGTGGCATCGTAGGGTATGCAGTATGCACGAGCCGCTTTGAGGCGCAAGGCCGAACAAGAATGGTGGGACGGAGAACCTGGCGGCCTCATCGATATCATGAACGCAGTGAGGATGATTGATGCTTGCAGTGGGGAGGCGCAACGCCCGGTTCCGGTGCGAGTTGATTTGTCAGCAGATTGTGGCTGAAAGGTGGTCGCAAGTATCCCCTCGTATTCTTGTGCATTCCTCTGCTCCATTCTCACCTTATGCATGCATCAGCAATGTATATCACTATTGTAAACCAGAAAGAAGGGTATTCTACCATTACAGACTGTAGTAGACATAAACATGTCTGTCTCTTCTTATTCCTGAGCTGACCACCATCGGGATGAAATGATGGTCAATTTCACCGAGGTCGGCAAAGGAGTGCTTAGGGAAGTTATGTATTGTCTTTAGAAACACTTGGAACATATCTATGTGCACACCAGTGGTTGTATTCCCTATCCTTGATATAGATGAGCTTGATTTCCAGGAAGCACAAATCTGTGTAATTAATGGACAAAGCAAGTACTGGATCACAGCTGTAAAAGGCTGAATATATATCTCATGTACTATGTTGATTTTACAGTTCTAACATAGGGGAAGGGACCTGCTTCTGCTGCGGCAGGAGAGCCCGGACAGTGACCAGGATATTTGGTGTGACACTTTTTGCGATGGTGTCACAGCTTGTCACGTCCGCGACGCGTTCGGACGCGTCGTTAATTGCTCTTTACTGCCAGAAAACCTACAGCGTGCTACGTTCACATTCACGCGTCACTTGATTCATAAAAGTTAATCTATATCAACGAGCGGATGCAACGTTGGTTGTACATTTTTGTTAAATGTACTTGCGGTCTCGTTACCTCTATCGAATGAACTTGATATTGGGAAAATCAGAAATTCAAAACCAACGTTGCATCTTCTGTATCATGACATCCCTGCTGGTACATTTTATATGCGT